>NC_026007.2:31502861-31570598 GCF_000442705.2 Elaeis guineensis
TCAATCAAAATAAATCATGAAATTTTTTTAGATCTAATCTAACACATTCATGATAAATTTTATAATTAAACTTTTACAATTAAATCCTTTTACTGCTTCGTCTGCATGGGATATAATCGCATCAGCACCCCTACCATCATAGGAGAATCCCATCGAATGGGAGGAGAGGGCCTTTAAACCCTTCTTTTCTCCTATGATCGGACGACCATGGCAACCAACCCAATTAGACTACTTGCTACTTGGATCAAGTATATCTAAATATACCAATTACAAAATTTAAATTTTAAATTTTAAATTTTAAATTTCAAATTTTGAATTTCAAATTTCAAACAAATTTCAAATTTTTTAATTTAAAATTTTAAATTTTAAATTTTGAATTTCAAATTTGAAATTTCAAACAAATTTCAAAATTCAAAATTTAAATTTTGAATTTCAAATTTTTAAATTTTGAATTTCAAATTTTAAATTTCAAAATTCAAAATTCAAATTTTGAATTTCAAATTTTTGAATTTTGAATTTCGAACAAATTTCAAATTTCAAAATTCAAATTTTAAATTTTAAATTTAAACTTTTAGATTACTACTTAATCTATACATGCAAATATATATTATATTTTAAAACCTGCTCTGATATCATTTGTTGTGAATTTTAGTGCAAGGGTAAAATGGTAATTTTAAAATTTTTTCAAAATTATAATTTTATAGTGAAAATTATTAATTAATTTAATTAACTAACATGTATTAATCCTACACAAGGATCTAAATATGATATATATAGCATGTATTTAAATTTAAAATTCAAACTCTACAGTAAACATTTTACATAACGTGCGGGTAGTCGATCGCCACAATCTGATCACTGTCGAGAGGGTCTGATCATCGCAACATAGCCACACAATATATTTGACCTCTGCAGATCATCCACACGAAGGTCCAGGTTTGATCGGCTCCTCACGAATGCTAGTTCGTGGCAGAACCCTTTCGACGGCCGATGTTGATTGAACTCCTTCGATCTTAATCTGCTGACTCTTTGGATGCTCTGGATCATCAGCAGAGGTGCTTGAGAGGTTGATGAATCTCTCCCTGAGATCTAGTAGGCTCACGACACTCGTAGCTTACTTTCTCACTTCCCGAACCCTAGGCAGTAACCCTAGGGTACACACAGAAAATCCTGCGCCCACTCTCTTTTCTTTCCTCTCGAAATATTTGAACTTTTCAAATTCATGCAAAAAGCTTCCTCACACCCACTTTTCTTTCTCAAAAGTCTCATATGCATGCCCCACCTTCTTATCTCTTTTTAAAACAATGCAAGACGCGTCTTAAACGCGTGACAGGATAAAGCTAAGTGGTTGCTCATTTGAATTCAAATCGAATTTGAATTCAAATGCCAACCAACCCATCCTTATCCACTCTTGGTATGAGAAGAGAAGGGTGTGGGCTCTCTTGTGTGTGGAGAGTTTACATGAGATCTTTCTCGTGTAGAAAAAGTGGCGCACAAGATAAGGTGTGGCGCATGGAGTTGGTTGCCCATTCAAATTCAAACTTCATTTGAATTTAATGGCCAACCAATCATCTTTATCCATCCAAATTGTGCACAAATGGAGGGGCGTGGAAGGCTTCTACGTGGAAGAAAATTCATGAGAAGTTGTTTCTCGTGAATTCAAATGGGCGCAGATAAGTGAGGTGGCACAGGGAGAGAAATCAAAAGGTGGTTTCAACCTAATTGAGCCAACCTAATCAAAATAGGTTAGACACAATTAGACTAAGTTAAACCCAACACAATTAGGCTTAATTAGGCTCAATAAAATCCTAATCAAATCAAAAATTGACTAAATCCAACTCCTGATCAGATTAGGGACCAAACCACCTTGGCGATTAGGTCAACACTTAACCTAATCGGGTCAAACCCAACTGAATCCAATTCAATTGGACTTGATCCAAAAATAATTACTCAATCAAATTGAGTTAATTAGTTATCAAATCATTGATTAAATCTCTCATAAATATTGAGTCCAAATTTGATGGACAATCGGGCATCAGAGTCCATCGATATGAAACCCTGATTAAAAAGTCCCAAACCAATGGGACTCTTGACCCCGGTACCCAAAATGTGTGGAACTCATGATTAGAGAATCCTGATTCTCGATCATAGAGTTTCAGACACGTAGGATTCAAAGTCCACGAGCATTAGGACTCTTCACCAGCCATCAGATCAGATAGGAACCTCTAATGTGTGTGACCCCACAGGTTCGAACCTAAGCCGGTAACATAGGAACCAATTCCTGTACTAATCGAAGTGACCATCTAGCAATGGTACCTTACGTTCGTATAGGTCGAATAGTCACAATCGCAACACTCAGAACCTACATGAATATGGTTATTGTATAATTCATCCTTTTGACCCCTATGTTTAAGGATGACTCAGGGTTAAACTATCAATCCTGATTACATCATCCGAATCATGCTCAACTCAACAGTCCTGTGACTCCTCATTAGGACTACCTTGGCCAAGATTTTGCTAAATTGAAACATAACTGTACACAGCTCTTGAACTGGAGTGGTCAATCCCATCTTGACACACGCACCGATAAGTCAAGTACTTGACTACACCCAGCAGCCTTCCGTCACTGAATTAGAAATTCAGGTAGTCTAGTACCTAAATGCAATGAGTTGCTTGCAAGTCACCGTAGCGGTCTCAGGTCGGAGGGACATTTATACCCATATCCCATCGGAGCAAATATTAACAGAGAAATAGCTCCAGAGTCGGTCACATTCAGTGCAGATGTACCCTTACATCTCACCTGTATGCCATACCAGTGTCTCCACACTCCTTGGTTAAGAGGATAACTAACCCATATGGCACACAACGACCTATGCTTGATAAACGTTGTTGTCGTTGATAACAATGTATCATTTGATCGCGAACAGGTTTAAGGACTAAATGACAAATCCTCCTTTGTCGAGTCTAAATAGTCCTAAGGACTTCACCACAACACAGGAGTTTATTAGAAGATGAAATAATTTGTGATAAAAAATACCAAAATAACTTTTATTTATTTATAATTTATATACTAATACAAGAAAAAGCACAACCATCAACAGGCTGATGATTGGCTTTGGGACACTATTCCCAACAGTATGTGGTCCGATGTCGACTCAAGCCAGAAGTGGATACTCTTACTTCATCACGTTTACTGATGATAGATCTAGATTTGGATATGTATATTTGATAAGATACAAATCTAAAGTCTTTGACAAATTTAAAGAGTATCAAAGAATAGTCAAAAAATAAACTGATAAAAGTATTAAAACTCTTCGATCTGATCGAGGAAGAGAATACTTATCTAGTGAGTTCCTCGATTATTTGAAATAAAATGAAATACTCTTTCAATGGACACCTCCTTATACTTCACAATTAAATAGAATTGTGAAAAGGAGGAATCGCACCTTATTAGATATGGTGCTGTCCATGATGTGTTTCAAGGATCTTCCGATATCCTTTTTGGGATATGCTCTCAAGGCTGCAGCATATATTTTAAATAAAGTATCTTCTAAGTCAATTTTTAGCAATCCATATAAAATACGGAAAGAAAAAAGATCAATCTTAAGCATCTTCAGATATGGGGTTGTCCAGCTTATGTGAAAAATATTAATGGACATATGTTGGATGCTAGATCAGAAAAATACAGATTTATAGGTTATCCCAAAGAGAGTATAGGATACTACTTCTATAACCCTACTCAACAAAAGGTGACTGTTGGTAGGCATGCCATTTTCTTAGAGAAAAAGTTTATCCAAGAAAGAGGCTATAGGAGGTCTGTTGAACTTGAGAAAGTTCAAAACCTACAATCCATCTAGGACTCACCAAATGGTTCACAACCCCCATTATTGAGGCACAGCCACTACGTACACCTTTTCTCTGAAGGTCGAGTAGAGTACGTAATGTACCACTCAGGTATGAGTTTGTTATTGAGAATGACAACACAACCCACATCATTAAGAATGATGATCCTACAACTTATTCGGAAGCTATTATGAGTAGTGACTCTGACAAGTGGCTCAATGCTATGAAATCCAAAATAGACTCCATGTATGTCAATCAAGTATGGATTTTGATTGATGCGCTTGAGGGTGTGATCCTAATAGGCTGCAAATGGGTCTTCAAAAAGAAGATTGGAGTAGATGGCTAGGTAGAGACCTATAAGGCTAGGCTTGTGGCAAAAGATTTCAAACAAAAACAAGATGTTGATTATGAAGAAACCTTTTTGCCGATAGCCATGCTCCAATCATTCGGATAATGCTTGCTATTGCAGTATGCCATGACTATGAGATCTGACAGATAGATGTCAAGACTGCCTTCCTCAATGAAAATCTTGAGGAAGAAGTCTATATGACTCAACCAGAGGGATTTGTCTCAAGTAGGAGAGCAAATCAGGTATGCAAGCTGAATAGATCCATATATGGATTGAAACAAGCATCAAAGAGCTAAAACATTCATTTTGATGAGATAGTCAAATCGTTTGGCTTCATCAAAAATATGGATGAACCTTATGTGTACAAGAAGAATAGTGAGAGTGCTATTATCTTTTTGATTTTGTATGTGGACGACATATACTCATTGGGAATGATATCCCGATGTTGCAATCGGTCAAGATTTGGCTATCACAAAAATTTTTCATGAAAGACTTGAGTGAGGTGTCCTATATACTTGGTATAAAGTTCTATAGGGATAGATCGAATAGGATGCTAGACTTGTCTTGGTCTAGATACATTGACCTTGTGTTGAAGAGGTTCAATATGGAGGAAAGTAAAAGAGTTTACTTGCCCATAGGTCATGGCATACAACTTTCTAAGAAGATCTCCTAAGATACCTGAAGAGAGAAATAGAATGAGTTCTATTCCTTATACTTCAGCTATAGGATCAATAATGTATGCTATGTTATGTACCAGACCTGATGTTGCTTATGCCTTAGGCATTGTAAGCAGATTTTAGGCTAATCCCGAGGAAGATCATTGGAAAGCTGTGAAAATTATACTCAAATTCTTGAGAAGGACTAGAGATATTTTTCTAATATATGGTGGATCTGATTTAAAACTAGAAGGTTATACCAATTCTAGTTTTCAATCTGATACGGATGATAGCAAATTGATATCTGGGTATGTGTTTACTCTGTATGATGGTGCAGTAAGTTGAAAAAATTTTAAACAACAAACTATTGCTGACTCAGTCACTGAGGCTGAGATATTGCTGCAAGTGAGGCTGCTAAGGAGGCCATCTGGATGAAGAACTTCATCACAGAGTTAGGTGTAGTTTTAGAGATTGAACAATCAGTGCCTTTTTATTGTGACAATACTGGGGCAGTTGCTCAAGCCAAAGAATCAAGATTTCATTACAAATCCAAGCACATCCTAAGATGGTTCTACCTCATTCAGAAGATTGTCGAAAGACATGATATGATCGCAGAGTGAGTTGACATCAAGAATAATATAGTAGACCCATTCACTAAGGCTCATCAATGCAGCAGTTTGACCGCCATCTTGATAGTATGAGCATCAAGTATAGGGACGATTGGCTTTAGTGTAAGTGGGAGATTGAAAAAATTATGCCCTACAAAGCCAATCGCATATAGAATGTGATAGGGTGTATTTTGAGGAAAAAAAGGAGTTTTGAGCGGCAAAATTTGCTACAAGGGTGGTGAGATTTTCAGCAAGTATTTGCTTGAGTATCCTAGGATTTGGTTTTTTTCATATGTTAGAGCTAAGAATTAAATATTAGATTATATGATATCTGAAGAGTATCTTCTTAGTATCATTCTGGTGGCAAGATTGAAAGCAACTGGACTTTGGTGCGATCGTGATGCAAGTTCAAAATCGATAATATTCTTGAAAAGACAAGGCTACGGCAGCGCACCGATTGGGAAGGACTTTGGCCAACTTTCATGTAGATCACCATTGGAGGACTTCTACCTTGGGGTCTTGTGGAGAACACCAATATGCCACTTTTTTATTTTGGTGAAAGTATAAAATTCTATCCCTATGCATGCTTGTTTTTGCTTTGATCGATATTGGCAAGGTGATTCTAGAGTTTGGATTCTGGCTCGATAGTTTTATTAGATAAAGCTATTGATTTGCTTATTTTAAATTTTTTAAAAATTATTTTCTGATATGTGGTTGAAACCCAACAACCCAAACTCAGTCAGACCAAGAAACCCAAGTTTGATTAGAGTCAGGCTTCCTATTGCAAGAAAAAGGAGCACTGGAAGAGAAATTATCCTCAGTACATTGCCTCCTTAGATCCAAACAAATCGAGAAAGAAGCAAGTTGTTGCTGCACAAGATAATTATGTAATAACACCTTGTAATTTCTCAATTTATGATTCTACTACCTGGGTATTAGATATCAGAAGCCCTTTTAATATTTGCAATTCGTTGCAGGGTCTGCACATCAGTAGGAGATTTGAGGAAGGCAAAAAATTTCTCAATATTGGAGATGAAAGATCAGTTTCAGTTCTAGCGTTAGGAATTATTAAGCTTATATTCAAGTTAAATATAATTATTCTTAGTGAATGTCATTTTTGTCCTTTTTTATTGAACATTATTTATGTAGGCCTCTGGCCATGAATGGTTATGAAATTTTAATAAAAAAAATAATTTAATATCATTATGAATGGTGTTAATATAATGAATGGACAGCTGAATAATAGTATTTACATATTGTCACAACCTGTTAGTGTAATGTACACATCCAGCAAACATCCTAGAATTAGTGATGTCTCCGATATCTATCTTTGGTACTGTAGGTTAGGTCATGTTAACAAGAACAGAATAAATAGGTTGACACAAGAAAAAATCCTCAAAGTTAGTGATTGTGAATCACTTCCAACCTATAAGTTATGTCTTCTTGGAAAAATGACCAAGTCACCTTTTACTAAAAAAGATGAGTGAGCTTGTGACATTCTAATTCTCATACATACTGATGTATGTGGACCAATGAACACCAGTGCTAGAGGTGGATATTATTATTTCATTACTTTTACAGATGACCTATCGAGGTATGGGTACATCTACTTAATGACGTATAAGTCAAAATCGTTTGAACTGTTCAAATAATTTCATAATGAAATAGAAAAATAAACTAGGAAGAGTATTAAAACTCTTCGATCTGATCGAAGAGGAATACCTCTCCAGTGAGTTTCTGATATACTTAAAAGAGAATGAGATTCTCTCGTAATGGACCTCTCCTAAAATACCACAGCATAATGGTGTATCAAAAAGGAGGAATCGAACTCTGTTAGACATGGTTCTATTGCGAAATATATCCCAAAAGCCAATCGTCATCCTGTTGACGGTTGAGCAACCTTGTATTGTAATTGATTTGTTAATAAATAAAATATATTTTTGATATTTTCATCATAAGTTTTCATCTTCTAATAAACTCCATTGTTGTGATGAAGTCCTTAGGACTATTTAGGTTCGATAAAGAGAGAATTTATTGATTAGTCTTTAAAACTGTTCACGACCAAATAATAGGCTGTTAATAAGGACGACAGCTTCTATTGAGCATAGGTCGTTGTAGGCCATATGGGTTGGTTGTCCTCTTAACCAAGGAGTGTGGAGACACTGGTATAGCATACAGGTGAGATATAAGGGTACATCATCATTGAACGTGACCAACTCCAGAGCATTCTGCTATCGAGAATATCTCTGATGGGATATAGGTATAAGTGTCCCTTAGACCTGAGATCGCCTCAGTGACTTGCTAGCAACTCACTGTGCTTTGGTACTGGACTAACTGAATTTCTAATTCAGTGACAGAAAGCTTCTGGGTACAGTCAAGTACTTGCGAAGTCAGAGTATGATCAAGATGGGATTGACCACTCCAAGAGTTGGAGAAGAATGAGTCATTATATTTCAATTTAGTAAAATCTTGGCTAGGATAATCCATCAGATGGATTTGATATTTTAAAATACAATATGAACAACCTGATCAGAGTTGACAGTTGAACTCTGAGGTGTCCTATGAGCATTTTGGTCAAGGGGATGAATTATATGAAAACTATATCCGCATGGGTTCTAAGGATGTTGTTCTACACATTCGACCTATCCGACCGTCGGGTACCATTGCTAGATGGTCACTTCAATTGGTACAAAAATATATTTCTGTGCTACCAGCTTAGGTTTGGACCATGAGGTCACACACATTAGAGTCACGATCCGATCAGATGGTTGATCAACGATTAAGAATCGTTCTAGGGTTAAACGATCAATACGATTGACATTTAACCTAGTGCAAGTGTTGCAGGAGGATCGATTAGCAATTCGATTGCTAATTAGCTTAATTTGATTAAGCTAATGGGTTGAGATTAGGTCTAATTGAATATGATTTAATTAGATTTAGTTTGAGATTGATTGGATCAAGTCCAATTGGTTTATTGGATAAGCCAAGTGCAAGGAAAAACTAGTCCTAGTTTAATTAGGACTTGGGTCAACCTAATTTCTAATTTGATTAAAAAATTAAATCAAATTTAAATCTAATTTAATTTGATTAAATTAGATTTTTAATTGGGTTAAGACCTATTTTAATTGGGTTGATTTGGTTTTGGTTTGACTTGGTTTGAGAAATCAAATTTGAACAAGTCATAGATTGAATCCTAATAAGACTAGGATTCTACCATGCGCCACCTTAGCCCCCCACGCCCACTCTCTCTTATTTTATTCTACAAAACCTTTTCTCCCAAGCCTTCACACATGCCCAAAGCTTTCCACTCTTTCTCTCTTACATGGAATGTGGTTGTGGACTAAGTCAAAGTAGGAATTTGTTTGGATTTCAAATTCTATGAGATAGAATTTTAGGAAACCAAAACTCTTTCTTTATGGCACTGATTTTATTCAGATTTTTTTTGAGATTTTTATGACATTTATGGCATCTATTGTGCACCCTTTTTTGATGGTCCATGGTAGAGAAAGAAGGGGCACCCAAGAGTTGGGCACACCTTGTCTTGCCCTGTTTGGATTTTCCTTGACTAGGTATTTGACTTAGACAAGGATTCTTCATATCTCTTTATTTAAGATAAATTTCTTCTTAAATTTTTTATAAATTATAGAGCATTGAGAGACCTTTGGGGCATGTGAAAATTAAGGAGAAAGAGTGTTGGGGTATAGAGATATAATAGACACAAAACTAAGTGTCTGGGTTAGAGCAAAGAGAAGAAGAGGGTCTTCTTCTAGGGTTGCTGATTTTACTTCTTCTCTTCCTCAATCTATAAGTTTTCTGAGAGTGTCTCATATCTAAAACTTTTTCTCTTACTTCTTATCTTTGAAAGAGTCCAAATCAAGAAGAAAGAGGCATCTGATCGACCATCGAAGAAAGATCAGCACAGTGCTAGCATACTGTGCTGATTTCCTGGACCAGGACTTCTGATCGTAATTCGTGGGCTCGTGTGGACGACTCCTAAAGGTCGGATGCATGTGTGGCTCATAATATCATTCTCACACTCGGATCAGCAAAGTTAGAATGTCAAACTTGCAAGGTAATAGATCTGATCTATTATATTTTACATACATTAGATGTACCATAGAAACATGTTGATATGATCAACATGTTATTCTTGCTCTTTATATTTTAATTTCTTATTTAATGCCATATAATAATCATGTAATAGGATCTTAGACCTAGGGATTCTCTAATTTTATAAGATAAATTTTGATTTATTTTAGTTTTTCGCTACTTGATCTAGAAAAAGTTTCAAGATCTAACCCTGAAATTCTAGATCTGGTTCCTTCAATTAGTATCAGAGCCTAGATTGTTTATTACATAATTATTTATATATGCTTAGATTATTTTTTAAATTAGATCTAATTTATAATCTGATTGTTAAATCTAAAATTAAAATTTTTAGATCAATCACGAACTGTTGGTTGTCCTGCTGTAAGGTTTATCTCTTACAGTGCAAAGATTGTCCTAGTTCATGTAGTTCTATCTTTAATCATAAATTTGTTAGATATGATTTACATTAAATTTATGATTTATTAGATTTAAAAAGTATTTAAATCTAAAATAAAATTTCTTTGTTAATAATTTCCGCACAAAGAACCATCATATATTTGTTTGAAAAATTCGCGCAGTTTAAAGTTAAAATTGTTTCAATTATATGAACCTGTTTAGATTAGATCTAAAGTAGTTTCATGCTTATTTTGCTTTAATTTTGATTATAAATTAAACATGCAACTTGGTTGGTAAGAATCATATTATAAAAATATTTTATAAACATAAAAATTATTTTTAAAAAATTCGAACCCGAACCCTCAGTCCAAAAGTTAATTGAGAATTAAGAAGTTGTTTGATTAGATTCTAGGATTATGAATTGAAGAACCTAAGACACAAACCATAACATATTGGGTTAATGGGTTAGTGGGAATTAGGTCCATTAATTGGGTTAGACCTAAGGTTAGATTAAAGATGGACTTATTTAGAGAATTGACTAAATCTAATCAATTGTTGTCTTAGATTAGGTCAAGGATTCTTTAGATCAATTACAATAGTTGTAGTTGGTCAAATCCATGTCTTTAACGAGAACCAAATGGACTTGATTCTTGGCTAAGTAGTCTAGCATAAACTGTTAGGTTGATCTAATCAAAACTAATTAAATCAGTTGGTGTTTAAGGTAAACCAGACCGGTGGTTTTTAATTGACAGTCCACTTACCTGGCCATTTCTGATGGTGTCTAAGGCAAGCTTTAGCAGACCCTCCCACCGATCGAACTTACCTAGTCTCTTGGTGAAATTATATTTTGATCAGATCACTTGACTATTAGAGCTAACCCATATCAGCTAGGTAAATCAGTGTGACTGATTTAGCTGCTCCTAGCAGCCCTTTTAATGGTCTCCCTTAAGCTGACTTGGTGAAGCCAGTGGGAGGATCATGATAAGCTGGTTCATCTGATCTCCTCTTCTAAATCAATTAAATTATATAAAATTATTAGGTCCTTAAAATGAAATAGTTATGGTGATAACTAGATCATAGCCTCCCATTAAGTGGATGATAATGAGTCCATCAGTTGGATAATCATTGGAGGCCCAAAGGCCTGGTGCTTATCGACTGATAGAATTGTCATTCATAATATGATTTCTTGACTGCATCTTTCTAAATGGTGGTTAGGTTAGCCAACCAAAGTTGGGCCTAATCATTCATTGGCTAGATGGGCCAAGTATGGTCATGTTAATGGTTGGACCTAACCAGACCTTTTCAGTGGAGGCCAAAGCCTACTGATTAGGGACTGGGGTAAAACTAAAATTATTAGAAATTATTTAGAGAAATAATTGGTTATGAACCTACCTTTAGATGTATATGGGTTGGCCAACCAAAGTTGGACTTGTGTGCAGTCTAAGTGGATTCTAGTACCCACTAAGAAATTAGGGCAATTCCTCAAGTTGGAGGTAGAGGCTACCAATTTGAATAAAATAGTGGGAGAAACCTTTTGATTAAAATCCAAATCTTTAGGTTTACTGAATCAATTACTAATTAGGTTATAGTTTTTCTTTGTGCAGATATGGCCACTTCCCTATCACTCCGATCATTGTTGGACAATGATAAGTTGGTGGGACCCAACTTCGGTAGTTGGTACCGAAAGTTGAAGATAGTCTTGGAGCATTTACGGATCCTATATGTGATAACGGATCCTGCACCTGAGGAGCCAGCTACCAATGCATGTGGAACAGTCAGAGCCACTTACTTGAAGCGGCTCAGTGATCGGATCACGGTGTGCTGCATCATGCTGGCTACCATGAGCAATGAGTTTAGTCGCAGATTTGAGATGGCTCAGCCAAAGGACATGCTTCAAGTGTTGGATGATGCCTTTGGTACATCCGATGATGTGGAGAGACACAAGACTAGTTGTGCCATCTTTAATGCCAAAATGCGGGATGGTGCCTCTGTCACTAATCATGTATTATACATGATCGAGTTGATGGAGCGTTTAAGCAAGCTCGGCTTTCCCTTGCGTGAGCAGCTTGGGAAAGATGCAATACTGAACTTGCTTCTCAAGTCTTATCTCTCATTCCTCACTCATTATAGAATGACAAAGCCTAAAGTAAACTACCACAGGTTACTGGGGTTGCTTCAGAACTTTGAGAAGGATCACCAACTCCACAAAGAGTCGGTGAACTTAGTGGGAGGTTCGTCTTCTGATTCTCGACCCTTTGAGAAAGAAAAGAAGAACAAGAAGAAGAAAGTGAAGAAGGTTCAAGTTCAGGCTGGGACATCAGTGCAGGGCCAGACCAGAAAGATCAAGCCCGATAAGAGTCAAGCTGAATGCTTCTTTTGCAAGAAGCGGGGGCACTGGAAGAGGAACTATCCGCAGTACATTGCCTCCCTGGACCCAAACAGGCAGAGAAAGAAGCAAGCTATTGCTGGGCAAGGTATTTATATGATAACTCCTCATAATTTTTCTATTTATGATATAACTGATTGGGTATTGGATACCGATAGCCCTTACCATATTTGCAATTTGTTGCAGGGGTTGCAGGTCAGTAGGAGATTTGAGCAAGGTGAGAGGTTCCTGAACGTTGGAGATGGAAGATCAATTTTAGTTCTAGCATTAGGAATCTTAAAACTTGTATTTGAGTCCCATACCGTTGTTCTTAATGATTGTTATTTCTGTCCCAGTTTCTTTTTAAATATTATTTCTGTAGACCTTCTGACTAAAAATGATTATGAAATTTGAATAAAGAAACAAGTTTGTAATATCATTATGAATGGTGTTACTATTTTTTGTGGATATTTGAACAATGGTGTGTATATGTTATCACAACCTATTAATATAGGCTATTCTACTGGCAAGCACCCTAGATTAGATAGTGTATCAGATATCTACTTATGGCACTATAAGTTAGATCATATAAACAAGAACAGGATAAACAGATTGACTCAAAGAGGGAATCCTCGAAGTCAGTGATTGTGAATCACTTCCAACCTGTGAGTCCTGTCTTCTTGGTAAAATGATCAAGTCACTTTTTACTAGAAAAAATGAGAGAGCTACTGAGCTCTTGGGCCTAGTACATACTGATGTATGCGGGCCCATGAGCACAAGTGCTAGAGGTGGATATTTTTACTTCATCACTTTTACGGATGATCTATCCATATATGGATATGTCTATCTGATGAAATATAAGTCGGATTCATTTGAAATGCTCAAACAATTATGAAGTGAAGTAGAAAAACAAACTGGGAAGAGTATTAAAACTCTTCGGTCTGACCGAGGAGGGGAATATCTTTCTGGTGAGTTTCTCACATATCTAGGAGAGAATGGGATTCTCTCCCAATGGACTCCTCTAGGAATACCATAGCATAATGGTGTGTCTGAAAGGAGAAATTAGACTCTGTTAGACATGGTTCGATCCATTATGGATTTTGTCTGCTTGCTGATATCCTTCTGGAGATATACACTTGAATCGGCCTGTTATCTGTTGAATAAGGTTTCAAGTAAGTCTGTAATTAAGACTCCATATGAGATATGGATAGGGCGTAAGCCAGCATTTTCACACCTTAGAGTCTAGGGCTGCCCGGCCTATGTCAAACAGTTTGTTACAGATAAACTTGGACCTAGGTCTGACAAATGCATATTCATAGGGTACCCCAAAGAGACCAAAAGATATTTTTTCTACCATGCTGATGAACAAAAGGTGTTCATCAGCCTTAAGGTAATCTTTTTAGAAAAGGAGTTCCTTGGTGAAGAAATTGTTGCCTCTAAGGTTGAACTTGATGAAGTTCATGAAGTGAATTTCAGTGTAGGGGTAAAACGATAATTTTAAAACTTTTTCAAAATTATAATTTTACAATGAAAATTATTAATTAATCTAATTAATTAACATATATTAACCCTACATAAGGATCTAAATATGATATATATAGCATGCATTTAAATTTAAAATCTTGAATTCTACAGTAAACGTTTTACTGTTATGTGTTCAGAACACATTCCTTCGTGCAGGTGGTCGATCGCTGCAGTCTGATCAGCATCGAGAAAGTCTGATCATCACAATGTAGCCACACAGTATGTCTAGTCTTCGTGGATCATCCACACGAAGCTTTCGGTCTGATCGGCTCCTCAGGAATGCTAGTTCGTTTCAGAACCCTTTCGATGGCCGATGCTGATCGAACTCCTTCGATCGGTGTTTGCCGACTCTTCGGATACTCTGAAGGATCAGTAAAGGAATTTGAGAGATTGATAAAGCTCTCTCTGAAGTTTGGTGGGCTCACAACACTCGTAGCTCACCTTCTCATTTCTCGAACCCTAGGCAGAAACCCTAGGGTACTCACAAAAGACCCTGCGCCCTTTCTCTCTTCTTTTCTTTTCTTTTCTTTTTTTTTCTCATGCAGAAGGCCTTTCTCACGCCACCCTTTTTCTCTCAGATCAGATATCGCATGCCCCCACCTTCTCTTTCTTTTTAAAATGGTGCAAGACCGTGTCTTTACAGCATTTTCATCGTGTGAGAGGATAAAAGCTAGGTGGTTGCTCACTTGAATTCAAATCGAATTTGAATTCAAATGCCAACCAACCTATCCTTATCCACTCAAGGTGTGAGAAGAGAAGGGGCGTGGATTCTTTGTGTGTGGAGAATTTACACGAGAAACTTTTTCTCATGTAGAGCAAGTGGCACACAAGTGGATAAGGTGGCGCATGGGATTAGTTGCTCATTCAAATTCAAACATCATTTGAATTTGAATGGCCAACTAATCAATCTTTATCCACTCAAATGGTGCACAAGGGAGGAGCGTGGGAAGGCTTCTGCATGGGAGAAAATTCATGAGAACTTGTTTCTCATGAATTCAAATAGGTGCAGGTGGGCGAGGTGGTGCAGGGAGATAAGTCAAAGGTGGTTTGAAATTTAAACCAATCTAATTGAACCAACTTTATCAAAATAGGTTGACCCAATTAGACTAAGTTAAATCCAACACAATTAGACTTAATTAGGCTCAATAAAATTCTAATCAAATCAGAAATTGACTAAGCCCAATCCTTGATCAGATCATGGACCAAACCACCTCGACGATTAGGTCAACTCTTAACCTAATCGGGTCAAACCCAACTGAATCCAATTCAATTGGACTTGATCCAAAAATAATTACTCAATCAAATTGAGTTAATTAGCAATCAAATCACTAATTAAACCTCTCATAAATACTGAGTCCAAATCTGATAGGCAATCGAGCATTAAAGTCCATCGATATGAAATCCTGATCGAAGAGTTCCAAACCAGTGGGACTCTTGACCCCGGTACTCAAAATGTGTAGAACTCATGATCAGAGAATTTTGATTCTCGATCACAAAGTCCCAGACACGTAGGACTCAAAGTCCCTGAGCATTAGGACTCTTGGTCGAAGAGTCCCAGTCCAGTGGGACTCTTCACCAGCGATCAGATCAGATAGGAATCTCTAATGTGTGTGACCCCGCAGGTTCGAATCTAAGATGGTAGCATAGAAATCAATTCCTGTACCAACCGAAGTGACCATTTAGCAATGGTACCTGATGTCCGGATAGATCGAATAGTCTCAATCGCAACATTCAGAACCTACGCGAATATGGTTACTATATAATTCATCCCTTTTGACCCCTGTGTATAAGACTACTCAGGGCTAAACTGTCAACCCTGATCAGATCATCCGAATCATGCTCAACTCAAATAGTCTTGTGACTCCTCACTAGGATTATCTTGGCTAAGATTTTGCTAAATCGAAATATGACTGTACACAGCTCCTTAAACTGGAGTGGTCAATCCCATCTTGACACACGCACCGACAAGTCAAGTACTTGACTACACCTAGCAGTCTTCCGTCACTGAATTAAAAATTTAGATAGTCCAGTACCTAAGTGCAGTGAGTTGCTTGCAAGTCACTATAGCAGTCTCAGGTTGGAGGGACAGTTATACCCATATCCCATCGGAGCAAATCTTGATAGCAGAAAAAGTTTCGGAGTCGGTCACATTCAGTGTAGATGTACCCTTACATCTCACCTGTATGCCATACCAGTGTCTCCACACTCCTTGGTTAAGAGGACAACCAACCCATTTGGCACACGACGACCTATGCTTGATAAACGTTATTGTCCTTGGTAACAACGTATTATTTGGTCGCGAACAGGTTTAAGGACTAGACGACAAATCCTCCTTTATCGAGTCTAAATAGTCCTAAGGACTTCACCACAACACAGGAGTTCATTAGAAGATGAAATAATTTGTGATGAAAAAATACCAAAATAACTTTTATTAATTAATAATTTATATACTAATACAAGAAAGAGCACAACCATCAACAGGCTGATGATTGGTTTTAGGATACTATTCCCAACAATCTCCCATTTGGTCTAAAGCCAATCGGTGCAGTATCTAATATCCATCTTTGACTTGAAGTCGTCGAACTCCTTCACCGCAATGACTTTAGTGAATGGGTCAGTCAGGTTCTCTTTTCCGTCGATCTTCTGAAGGTCGACGTCACCTCTATCCATGATTTCTCGGATAAGATGGTAGCAGCGCAGAATATGTTTCGTCCGCTAGTGTGCCTTCGGTTCCTTCGTCTCAGCAATGGCTCCAGAGCTGTCACAGTACAGCAGAACTAGACCAACAAGGGAGGGTGCTACTCCGAGCTCGGTGAGGATTTTTTCAGCCACACCACTTCTTTGGGAGCATCTGATGCAGCGACATACTCTGTCTCGCAAACTGAATCAGCCACAGTGTGCTGCTTGGAACTCTTCCAGTAGACAGCCCCACCATTAAAGGTAAAAATAAATCCCGATACACTCTTGCTGTCATCATGATCAGATTGGAAACTAGAGTTTGTAAACCCTATAAGTCTCAAGTTCGATTCACCATAAAGAAGCCACTGGTCCTTAGTATTTCTTAAATACTTCAGGATGGTTTTAACAACCTTCTAGTGATTCTTCCCTGGATCAGATTGGTATCTACTTACTACCTCTAGTGAGTATGCCACATCTAGTCGTGTATATGTCATGACGTACATGATAGATCCCACTACCGAAGCATATGGAATTCTACCCATACGCTCTCTCTCTTGAGGTGTTGTCAGATAATTCCTCTTCGAGAGAGAAATTCCATGGCCTATCAGTAGATAGCCTTTCTTAAAATTCTCCATGCTGAACCTCTTCAGCATAGTATCAATGTACGTGGACTGGGATAAGCCAAGAAACCTTTTAGATCTATCCCTATAGATCCTCATCCCTAGGATGTAGGAAGCTTCTTCCAGATCCTTCATGAAGAACTATGATGACAGCCAAATCTTTATTCTCTGTAATGCAGGGACATCATTCCCGATTAAGAGAATATCATCCACACACAATACACGAAATACCACTACTAGACAATTAGCCCACTTATAAATGCAGGGCTCTTCTCCATTCTAAACGAAGCCATACGTCTTGATCATCCTATCAAAATGTATGTTCCAACTCCGGGATGCCTGCTTAAGTCCATAAATGGACCTCTGTAGCCTGCACACCTTAGACTCATCTGTAGATGTGAACCCTTCAGGTTGTATCATATACACCTCTTCGTCCAGCTCTCCATTTAGGAAAGCTATCTTCACATCCATCTACCAGATTTCATAGTCCAGATAGACAGCTATCGCAAGCATAATCCAAATGGATTTGAGCATTGTCACAGGAGAAAACATCTCGTCATAGTCTATACCATAACGTTGACGATATCCCTTGGCAACCAGATGGGCTTTATAGGTCTCCACCTTTCTGTCTGCACCCCTCTTCCTCTTGAAGACCCACTTACACCCTATGGATTTTACTCCTTCGGGTGGGTCAACCAATGTCCACACATCGTTGACCTTCATGGACTCCATTTCGAATTTCATGGCCTCTAGCAATTTCCCAGAGTCAGATCTCTATATTACATCCATGTAGGTGATCGGATCCTCATCGTTTTTATCAAGTTCGACAAGATCATCGTCCTAGATCAAGAAACCATAGTATCTGTCCGGTTGACGTGGTACTCTACAAGACCGTCTTAAGGGTACAAGAACAATGGGCTCTAGATCTGATCTAACCAAATTCGGTTCAGGTTCAGTAACTTGTGTCGATTTTTTCACCTGCCGAACTTCCTCAAGTTTGACCTTAGAGGCAACAGTCCCTTCACCAAGGAACTTTTCCAAAAAGATTCTCTTAAGGCTGACAAACACCTTTTGCTCATCAGCTAGGTAGAAATAATACCTTTTTGGTCTCTTTTGGGTACCCTATGAAATAACACTTGTCAGACTTAGGTCCAAGCTTGTCCGTAATTAAACGTTTAACATAAATCGGACACCCCTAAACCCTAAGGTGCGAGAGTACTGGCTTACGTCATATCCATATCTCATAATTCATTTTGGTTACAGACTTACTCAGAACCCTATTTAGAAGGTAACAAGCCGATTCGAGTGCATATCCCCAGAGGGAGATCGACAAACCAGCAAACCCCATCATGGATCGAACTATGTCCAACAAGGTCCGATTCCTCCTTTCAGACACACCATTATGCTGTGGTGTTCCAAGAGGAGTCCATTGAGAGACAATTCCATTCTCCCCAAGATATGTCAGAAACTCATTGGAAAGATATTCACCTCCTCGATCAGATCAAAGAGTTTTAATACACTTTCCAGTTTGTTTTTCTACCTCATTTCGGAATAGTTTGAATATTTCAAACGACTCTGACTTATGCTTTATTAAGTAGACATACCCATACCTCGATAGGTCATCTGTGAAGGTTATGAAGTAAAAATATCTACCTCTTACAATTGAGCTCATGGGTCCACATACATTAGAATGTATCAGACCCAAGAGTTCATTGGCTCGCTCACCTTTTCCAGTAAAAGGTGATTTGGTCATCTTCCCAAGAAGACAGAACTCACAGGTTGGAAGTAATTCACAATCACCAACTTCAAGAATTTCTTCTTGAGTCAACCTGTTTATCCTGTTCTTATTGATATGACCTAGCCTACAGTGCCAAAGGTAGACTTCTGACATATTATCCATTCTAGGGCATTTACCGAAGGTTTGAACCATATTAACAGGCTGTGATAGTAAGTAAATTCCATTATTTAATTGTCCAACAAACATTATAACACCATTCAGAATGATATTGCAAATATTTTCTTTTATTAAAAATTCATAACTATACATGGCCAAAAGGCCTACAGAAATAATATTTAATAAAAAACTTGGACAATAGTAACATTCACTTAGAATTACATTACGAGAGTTGATTACAAGGTTCATGATTCCTAAAGCTAGAACTGGAACTTTGCTTCCATCTCCAACGTTCAGAAACCTCTCGCCTTCATCAAATCTCCTACTGACCTGCAGACTCAACATCGAATTACAGATATGATAAGGGCTTCCGAAATCCAATACCCAGGTAGTAGGATCACAAATGGAAAAGTTGTATGGTGTTATCATATAATTACCTTGCTTCTTTTTCAGCCTGTTCGGGTCCAAGGAGGCAATGTATAGAGGACAGTTTCTCTTCCAGTGCCCCTGCTTCTTGCAAAAGAAGCACTCCACCTGGCTCTGGTCAAGCTTGCACTTCTTGGTCTAACCCTGTGCAGACGTCCCTGCATGCGGCTGCACCTTCTTATTCTTCTTCTTCTTGTTCTTCTTCTCTTTCTTAAAGGGTCGACGATCAGAAGAAGATCCTCCCACAACATTCACCGACTCCTTATGGAGCTGGTGGTCCTTCTCAAAGTTCTGCAGCAACTCCAACAAGTCATGGTAGTTCACTGCAGATTTTGTCATCCGAAAATGAGTAAGGAAGGGGAGGAAGGACTTGGGCAAAGAATTAAGGATCGCATCCTTACCGAGCTGCTCGTGCAAGGGAAAGCCCAGTTTACTTAGGCGCTCAATCATTTCGATCATGTACAGTACATGATCAATGACTGAGGCCCCATCCCTCATCCGAGTATTGAAAATGACACAACTAGTTTTGTTCCTTTCAACGTCGTTAGACGTGCCAAAGGAGTCATTCAACATTTGAAGCATCTCCTATGGCTGGACGTTCTTGAACC
This sequence comes from Elaeis guineensis, assembly GCF_000442705.2. Classification (NCBI taxonomy): domain Eukaryota; kingdom Viridiplantae; phylum Streptophyta; class Magnoliopsida; order Arecales; family Arecaceae; genus Elaeis; species Elaeis guineensis. The sequence continues at coordinate 31,522,919 of NC_026007.2, forward strand.
TGTGGCTGAACTCATCATTCATTACCGTCAGCATTATGCACCGAATGGTGGTGCGATCGTTGAGCCACTTCTGATAAGTATCTCGGACCATCTCTCTAGCGTTCGGGGCTGGCTCCTCAGGTGCCGGATCCGTTACTACATAAAGGATCCATTCATGCTGAAGAATGATTTTCAATTTTCGATAGCTATCGAAATTAGGTCTCATGAGCTTGTCATTATCTAATAATGATCGGAGCGACAAGGTAGTGGTCATAGCTACATAAAGGAAAACCAGACCTTTATTAGTACATAAATTATTAATACTAAAGACTTGGACTTTAGTCTAAAGTTTTTTCCAATATTTTTATGAACTGGTAGCCTCAACCTCCAATTCGAGGAATTACTTTAATTCCTTAGTGGGTACTAGAATCCACACAGACTACATATGAGCCCAACTTTGGCTGGTCAACCCATGTGCATCTATGGGTAGGTTCATAACCGGTTGTTTCTCTAAAAAACTTATAGTAATTGATTTTTGCCCCAGAACCTAATCAGTAGGCTTTGGCCTCCACTGAAAAGATCTGGTTAGGTCCAACCATTAACATGACTTGATTTGGTGAATCTGACCAATAAATGATCAGGCCCGACTTTGGCCGGCCAACCTGACCACCATCAGAAAGACTCAACCAAATGATCATATTATGAATGATAATTTTATTAGTCAATAAGCACCAGACCTTTGGGCCTCCAGTGATTATTAAACTAATGGACTCATTATCACTCACTTAATGGGAGGCTATGACTTAGTTATCACTATAACTTAATCATTTTTAGAGACCTAATAATAATTTTTTGAGGATTTTATTAAAGGATAGAAGAGAAGAAATTAACCAGCCAATTTCAATCCTCCCACTGACTTCACCAAGTCAGATTAAAAAGGATTTAATTAAAGCCAGCATTAGGAGCACCTAAATCAGTCACACTGATTTACCTAATGACATGGGTGAGCCCTAATCACCAAGTGATCTAATCAAAACCTAACTCACCAAGTTGGCCAGATAAGTGAGATCAGTGGAAGGGATATGCTATTAACTCGTCAGAGATCGAATCAATGCGAGTAGCTCCCAATTAAAAACCACTGGTCAGACTGTCGAACTTATCTTAGACACCAACCGGTTCATTAGTTTTAATTTGATCAACTTAGTAAATAGGGTTCCACTGCGTAGCCATGAATTAAGTCCATCTTGGTCTAGTTAAAGACATGGACCCATTCAACTACAACTATTGGAGTTAAGTCTAGAGTGTCTTCGATCTAATCTAATACAACTTTTAATTAGATTTGACTAATTACTCTAATTTAGTCTATTTCTTTAAGCTAACCTTAGGTCTGACCCAATTATGGACCTAATCCATCTAATCCATTGACCCACAAGTTTATGCAATTGTCTTAGGTCTTAATTCATAATTCTAGACCAACTAGACAACACTTAATTCTTTTAATTAAGTATTTGGGCTGACAGGTCAGGGTTTGGTATTTCAAAAATAATTTTCAAATTTGAAAGGTTTTATTTTCTGTTCACCAAATATGTTGACTCATTTCACAAACTGATCAGCACATTTCATAAACAGCAATCCTATTGCTAATTACATAACAGAAAATAATTCAATCAAAACAGCAATCCTATTCCTTTAGATCTAATCTAACACATTCATGATAAATTTTATAATTAAACCTTTACAATTAAGTCCTTTCGCTGTTTCGTCTGCATGGGATATAATTGCTCGGCATCCCTACCGCCATAGGAGAATCCCATCGAATGGGAGGAGAGGGCCTTTAAACCTTACTTTTCTTCTATGACCGAACGACCATGGCAACCAACCCAATTAGACTACTTGCTACTTGGATCAAGTATATCTAAATATACCAATTTTAAAATTTAAATTTCAAATTTTGAATTTTGAATTTCAAACAAATTTCAAATTTTAAAATTTTAAATTTCAAAATTTGAAATTTAAATTTTGAATTTTAAATTTAAAATTTCAAATAAATTTCAAATTTAAACTTTTAGATTACTACTTAATCTACACATGCAAATGTATATCATATTTTAGAACTGGCTCTGATACCATTTGAAGTAAATTTCAGTGCAGGGGTAAAATAATAATTTTAAAATTTTTTCAAAATTATAATTTTACAGTGGAAATTATTTATTAATCTAATTAATTAACATGTATTAACCCTATACAAAGATCTAAATATGATATATAAAGCATGCATTTAAATTTAAAATTTTGAATTCTACAGTAAACGTTTTACTGTTATGTGTTCAGAATACATTACCTTCATGCAGGTAGTCGATCGCTGCAGTCTGATCACTGTCAGAAAGGTCTGATCATCACAATGCAGTCACATAGTATGTCTGGCCTCTATGGATCATCCATATGAAGCTTTCGGTCTGATCGGCTCCTCACGAATGCTAGTTCATTGCAGAACCCTTTCGATGGCCGATGCTGATCGAACTTCTTCGATTGGTGTCTGTCGACTCTTCGAATGCTCCAAATCATCAGCAAAGAAACTTGAGAGATTGATAAAGCTCTTCCTAAAGTTTGGTAGGCTCACGACACTCATAGCTCACCTTCTCACTTCTCGAACCCTAGGCAGAAACCCTAGGGTACTCACAAAAGACCCTGCACCCTTTCTCTCTTCTTTTCTTTTCTTTTCTTTTCTTTTCTCACGCAGAAGGCCTTTCTCATGCCACCATTTTTCTCTCAGATCAGATATCGCACACTCCACCTTCTCTATATTTTTAAAACGGTGCAAGACCGCGTCTTTACAGCATTTTCACTGCATGAGAGGATAAAGCTAGGTGGTTACTCACTTGAATTCAAATCGAATTTGAATTCAAATGCCAACCAACCTATCCTTATCCACTCAAGGCATGAGAAGAGAAGGGGCGTGGGTTCTTTGTGCATGGAGAATTTACACGAGAAACTTTTTCTCGTGTAGAGCAAGTGGCGCACAAGTGGATAAGGTGGCGCATGGGATTAGTTACTCATTCAAATTCAAACATCATTTGAATTTGAATGGCCAACTAATCAATCTTTATCCACTCAAATGGCACACAAGGGAGGAGCGTGGGAAGGCTTCTGCATGGGTGAAAATTCACAACAACTTGTTTCTCATGAATTCAAATAGGTGCAGGTGGGTGAGGTGGCACAGGGAGATAAGTCAAAGGTGGTTTGAAATTTTAAACCAATATAATTGAAACAACTTTATCAAAATAGGTTAGGCACAATTAGACTAAGGTTAAACCCAACATAATTAGGCTTAATTAGTCTCAATAAAATCTTAATCAAATCAAGAATTGACTAAGTCCAACCCTTGATCAGATCAGGGACCAAACCACCTCGACGATTAGGACAACTCTTAACCTAATTAGGTCAAACCTAACTGAATTCAATTCAATTAAACTTGATCCAAAAATAATTACTCAATCAAATTGAGTTAATTAGCAATCAAATCACTAATTAAATCTCTCATAAATACTGAGTCCAAATCTGATGGGCAATCGGGCATTAAAGTCCATCGATATGAAACCCTGATCGAAGAGTCCCAAACTAGTGGGACTCTTGACCCCGATATCCAAAATGTGTAGAACTCATGATCAGAGAATCCTAATTCTCGATCACAGAGTCTCAGACACGTAGGACTTAGAGTCTTTGAGCATTAGGACTCTTGGTCGAAGAGTTCCACTGAACTGGGACTCTTGACCAGCTATCAGATCAGATAGGAACCTCTAATGTGTGTGACCCCGCAGGTTCGAACCTAAGTCGGTAGCACAGGAATCAATTCCTGTACTAATCGAAGTGACCATCTAGCAATAGTACCCGATGTCCGGATAGGTCGAATAGTCGCAATCACAATATTCAGAACCTACGCGAATATGGTTACTGTATAATTCATCTTTTTTGACCCTTGTGTATAGGATGACTCAAGGTTAAACTGTCAACCTGATCAGATCATCCGACTCATGCTCAACTCAAACAGTCCTGTGACTCCTCACTAGGACTACCTTGGTCAAGGTTTTGCTAAATTGAAACACGACTGTACACAGCTCCGTAAACTGGAGTGGTCAATCCCATCTTGACACACGCACCAACAAGTCAAGTACTTTACTACGCCCAGCAGCCTTTCGTCTCTGAATTAGAAATTCAGGTAGTCCAGTACCTAAGTGCAGTGACTTGCTTGCAAGTCACTGTGGCAGTCTCAGGTCGGAGGGACAGTTATACCCATATCCCATCAGAGCAAATCTTGATAGCAGAAAAAGCTTCAGAGTCGGTCACGTTCAGTGCAGATGTACTCTTACATCTCACCTGTATGCCATATGGCACACAATGACCTATGCTTGATAAACATTGTTGTCCTTGGTAACAACGTATCATTTGGTTGCGAACAGGTTTAAGGACTAAACGACAAATCCTCCTTTGTCGAGTCTAAATAGTTCTAAAGACTTCGCCACAGCACAGGAGTTCATTAGAAGATGAAACAATTTATGATGAAAAAATACCAAAATAACTTTTATTAATTTATAATTCATATACTAATACAAGAAAGAGCACAACCATCAACAGGCTGACGATTGACTTTGGGACACTATTCCCAACAGTTCAACAGGTAGAAGGATCGACACCAATAGCTGAACCTGAGTCGGATTTGATTAGATCAGATCCGGAGCCCAATGTACCTGCACCATTAAGGCGATCCGATAGAGTACCGCATCAGCTAGATAGATACTACGATTTCTTGGTCTGAGATGGTGATCCCATCGAACTTGATGAGAACGATGAGGATCCGATCACCTATATGGATACAATCTAGAGACCTGATTTCGAGAAATGACTTGAAGCCATGAAATCTGAAATAGAGTCCATGAAGGTCAACGTGTTGGGAATAGTGTCCCAAAGCCAATCGTCAGCCTGTTGACGGTTGTGCTCATTTTTGTATATGTACATGAATTATGAATTAATAAAAATTATTTTGGCATTTTTCATCACAAAATATTTCATCTTCTAATGAACTCCTATGTTGTGGTGAAGTCCTTAGGACTATTTAGACTCGACAAAGGAGGATTTGTCGTTTAGTCCTTAAATCTGTTCGCGACCAAATGATACGTTGTTACCAAGGATGACAACGTTTATCAAGCATAGGTCGTTGTGTGCCATATATGTTGGTTGTCCTCTTAACCAATGAGTGTGGAGATACTGGTATGGCATATAGGTGAGATGTAAGGGTACATCCGCACTGAACGTGACCGACTCTGGAGCTATTTCTGTTGTCAAGATTTGCTTCTGATGGAATATGGGTATAAATATCCCTCCGACCTGAGACCGCCACGGTGACCTGCAAGCAACTCACCGCACTTAGGCACTGGACTACCTGAATTTTTAATTCAGTGACGGAAGGCTGTTGGGTGTAGTCAAGTACTTGACTTGTCGGTGCGTGTGTCAAGATGGGATTGACCACTCCAGTTTAGGAGCTGTGTATAGTTGTATTTCAATTTAGCAAAACCTTGGCTAGGGTAGTCCTTGTGAGGAGTCACAGGACTATTTGAGTTGAGCATGATTCGGATGATCTGATCAGGGTTGACAGTTAACCCTGAGTCGTCCTAAACACAGAGGTCAAAAGGATGAATTATACAGTAACCATATTCATGTAGGTTCTGAGTGTTGCGATTGCGACTCTTCAACCTATCTGGATGTCGGGTACCATTGCTAGATTGTCACTTCGATTAGTACAGGAATTGGTTTCTGTGCTACCAGCTTAGGTTCGAACCTGCGGGGTCACACACATTAGAGGTTTCTATCTGATCTGATGGCTGATGTAGAATCCTATATGTTTGAGACTCAATGATCGAGAATCAGGATTCTCTGATCATGAGTTCCACACATTATGGGTACCGGGGTCAAGAGTCCCACTGGTTGGGACTTTTCAATCAGGGTTATATATCGATGAATTCTGATGTCCGATTGCCCATTGAATTTGGACTCAGTATTTATGAGAGGTTTAATTAGTGATTTGATCGCTAATTAACTCAATTTGGTTAAGTAATTATTTTTGGATTAAGTCCAATTGAATTGGATTCAGTTGGGTTTGACCCGATTAGGTTAAGAGTTGACCTAATCGTCGAGATGGTTTGGTTCCTGATTTGATCAGGGGTTGGGCTTAGTCAATTCTTGATTTGATTAGGATTTTATTGAGCCTAATTAAACCTAATTAAGTTGGGTTTAAATTAGTCTAATTGGACCTAACTTATTTGGTTCAATTAGGTTGGTTTAAATAATTAAACCACCTTGACCCAATCTCCATGCACCACCTCACTTCCATTGCACCCATTTGAATTCATGAGAAGGAACTTCTCATGAATTTTTTTCTCACGCCAAGTCCTCTCCACGCCTCACTTTAATGTGCCAAATGAATGGATAAGGATAATTGATTGGCCACTCAAATTCAAAATAAAGTTTGAATTTGAATGGGCAATCAATCTTTGCACCTTATCCCTTTTTTTATACCCCATTTATTACATGAGAAAAGGTTTCTTATGAAATCACTCCATGCACAATTTAAGCCACGCCTCACGCCTTTAGTGGATAAGGGATGAGTTGGTATCCATTTGAATTTAAAATTTGATTTGAATTCAAATGTGCAATTACTCATCTTTATCCTTTCTTTTGGATAAGACGTTTGACGTTGTTATAAAAGGAGGAGAAGAGTGGGGCGTGCAAGAAGAAGATTTTTGAAAAAAAATTATGGGGCATGAGAAGTCTTGTGCGTGAGAAGGAAGTCCATATCCTTCCAAGAGAAAAAGAAAGAAAAGAAAGAAAAGTGGGTGCAAGGTTTCCGGTGAGTTCCCTAGAGTTTTAGCCTGGAGTTCGGGAAGTGAGAAAGTGAGCTACGAGTGTCGTGAGCCCACAAAATCTCAGAAAGATCTTCAACATCCTCTCAAGTATGTTTGTTGACGATCCGAAGCATTCGAAAAATCGACAGACATCGATCGAAGGAGTTCGATCAGCATCGACCGTCAAAAGGGCTCTACAACGAGCTAGCACTCGTGAGGAGTCGATCAAATTGGGAGCTTCATGTGGATGATCCACAGAGGCCAGACACGCTGTGTGGCTGCGTCGCAACGATCAGACTCTCCCGACGGTGATCAGATTGTGGCGATCTACTACCCGAACACATTACAGTAAAGTATTTACTGTTCGAATTTGAATTTCAAATTTAAATGAATACATGCTATATATATCATATTTAGATCCTAGTATAGGGTAAATTCATATTAATTAATTAGATTAATTAATAATTTCCACTGTAAAATCATGATTTTGAAAAAATTTTAAAATTACCATTTTACCCCTGCACTGAATTTCCCCACACAATGATGTATGGACATTGGTTGACCCACCTGAAGAGGTTAAATCCATTGGGTGTAAATGGGTCTTCAAAAGGAAGAGGGGCGCAGATGGAAAGGTGGAGACTTATAAAGCCCATTTGGTTGCCAAGGGGTATCGTCAACATTATGGTATTGACTATAACGAAACGTTCTCCCCTGTGACAATGCTCAAATCTATTCGGATAATGCTTGCAATAGCTGCCCATCTGGATTATGAGATCTGACAGATGGATGTAAAGACAGCTTTCCTGAATGGAGAGCTAATCGAAGAGGTGTATATAATACAACCTGAGGGGTTTACATCCACAGATGAGTCCAAGGTGTGCAAGCTTCAGAGATCCATTTATGGATTGAAGCAAGCTTCTCAGAGTTGGAACATGCGTTTTGATAAGGTGATCAAAATGTATGGCTTCGTTAAGAATAGGGAAGAGCCCTGCATCTATAAATAGATAAGTGGTCCAGTTGTGGTATTCCTTGTCTTGTACATGGATGACATTCTCTTAATCAGGAATGACATCCCCGCACTACAAGGAATAAAAGTTTGGTTGTCATCGTAATTTTCCATGAAGGACTTGGGTGAAACATCCTACATCCTAGGGATGAAGATCTATAGAGATAGATCTAAAAAGATACTTGGGTTATCCCAGTCCACGTACATAGACACTGTACTGAAGAGGTTTAGCATGAAGAATTTCAAGAAGGGCTATCTAGCGATAGACCATGAAATTTTTCTCTCTAAGAAGGATTGTCCGTCAACTCTTGAAGAGAGAGAGCGTATGAGTAGAGTCCCATATGCTTCGACCGTGCAATCTATCATGTACGCCATGACATGTACAAGACCAGATGTGGCATACTCACTAGGAGTAGTGAATAGATATCAATCTGATTCTGGAGAAAATCACTGAAAAGTGGTTAAAGCCATCCTTAAGTATTTGAGAAATATTAAGGACCAATGGTTAGTTTATGGCGAGTCAGATCTGAAACTTGTGGGGTTCACAGACTCCAGCTTTCAATCTGACCATGATGACAGCAGAAGCATATCGAGTTATATCTTTACTCTGAATGGTGGAGCCATCTACTAGAAGAATTTCAAGCAGCATACTGTCACAGACTCTGTTTGTGAGACGGAGTACATCACAGCATCGGATGCCATGAAAAAAGCTGTGTGGCTAAGGAAATTCATCATCGAGTTTGGAGTAGCACCCTCCCTCAAGGGTCTGGTCCTACTCTATTGTAATAGCACTAGTACTATTGCTCAAGCGAAGGAACCCAAAGCATACCAGCAGACGAAGCACATTTTGCGCCGCTTCCACCTAGTCTAAAAGATCATGGATCGAGGTGACGTCGACCTTCAGAAGATCGATGGAAAGGAGAACCTGGCCGACCCCTTCACTAAAGCTCTGGTGATAAAGGAGTTCGATAATCACAAGTCGAAGATGGGTATTAGATACTATATCGAGTGGTTTTAGGATAAGTGGGAGTTGTTGGAAAATATGTCTCAAAAGCCAATCGTCATCCAGTTGACGGTTGAGCAACCTTGTATTGTAATTGATTTGTTAATAAATAAAATATATTTTTGGCACTTTCATCATAAGTTTTCATCTTCTAATGAACTCCGTTGTTGTGATGAAGTCCTTAGGACTATTTAGGTTCGATAAAGAGAGGATTTATCGATTAGTCCTTAAAACTATTCACGACCAAATGATGGGCTGTTAATAAGGACGACAGATTCTATCGAGCATAGATCGCTGTAGGCCATATGGGTTGGTTGTCTTCTAAATCAAGAAGTGTAGAGACACTGGTATGGCATATAGGTGAGATGTAAGGATACATCATTATTGAACATTACCAACTCCAGAGTATTCTGCTATCGAGAATGTCTCTGATGGGATATAGGTATAAGTGTCCCTTAAACCTGAGATCACTTCAGTGACTTGCTAGCAACTCACTGTGCTTTGGTACTAGACTTACTGAATTTCTAATTCAGTGATGGAAGGCTTCTGGGTGCAGTCAAGTATTTACGAAGTCAGAGTGTGATCAAGATGAAATTGACCACTCCAAGAGTTGGAGAAAAATGAGTCGTTGTATTTCAATTTAGCAAAACCTTGGCCAGGATAATCCATCAAATGGATTTGATATTTTGAAATACAATGTGGACAACCTGATCAGAGCTGATAGTTGAACTCTGAGGTGTCCTATGAGCATTTTGGTCAAGGGGATGAATTATATGGAAACTATATCCGCATGGGTTCTAAGGATGTTATTCTACACATTCGACCTATCCGACCTTCGGGTACCATTGCTAGATGACCATTTCGATTGGTATAAAAATTTATTTCTATGCTACTAACTTAAATTTGGACCTATGAGGTCACACATATTAGAGTTCACGATCCGATCGGATGGTCTATCAACGATTAAGAATCGTTCTAGGGTTAAACGATAAATACGATTGACATTTAACCTAGTGCAAGTGTTGCAGGAGGATCGATTAGCAATTTGATTGCTAATTGGTTTAATTTGATTAACCCAATGGGTTGAGATTAAGTCTAGTTGAATATGATTTAATTAGATTTAGTTTGGACTTGATTGGATCAAGTCCAATTAGTTTATTGGATAAGCCAAGTGCAAGAAAAAACTAGTCCTAGTTCAATTAGGACTTGGGTCAACATAATTTTTAATAAGCTTAGAAAATTAAATCAGATTTAAATATAATTTAATCTGATTAAATTAGGTTCTTAATTGAGTTAATATCTATTTTAATTGAGTTGATTTGGTTTTGGTTTGATTTGGTTTGATAAATCAAATTTGAACAAGTCATAAATTGAATTCTAGTAAGACTAGGATTCCACCTTGCGCAACCTTAGCCCCCCATGTGCACTCTCTCTTATTTTGTGCAACAAAACCTTCTCTCCCAAATCTTCACGTATGCCTAAAGCTTTCTACTCTTTCTCTCTTACATGGAATGTGATTGTGGACCAAGTCAAAGTAAGAATTTGTTTTGATTTCAAATTCTATGAGATAGAATTTTAGAAAACCAAAACTCTTTCCTTATGGTGCTGATTTTACTTAGATTTTTTTTGAGATTTTTGTGACTTTTATGGGACTTATTGTGCACCCTTTGCTGGTGGTCTATGGTAGAAAAAGAAGGAAGGGGTACCCAAGAGTTGGGCACACCTTGTCTTGCCCTGTTTGGATTTTTCTTGACTAGGTATTTGACCTAGACAAGGATTCTTCATATCTCTTTATTTAAGATGATTTTTTTTTAAAATTTTTGTGAATTATAGAGCATTGAGAGACTTTTGGAGCATGTGAAAATCAAAGAGAAAGAGTGTTAGGGCGTGGAGATATAATAGACACAAAACTAAGTGTTTGGGTTAGAGCAAAGAGAAGAAGAAGAGGGTCTTCTTCTAGGGTTGCTGATTTCACCTCTTTTCTTCCTCCATCTATGAGTTTTTTGAGAGTGTCTCATATCTAAAACTCCTCCTACTTCTCATCTTTGGAAGAGTCCAAATTAAGAAGAAAGAGGTATCTGATCGACCATCGAAGAAGGATCAGCACAGTAGTACTAGCATACTGTGCTGATTTCTTGGATCAAGACTTCTGATCGTGATTCATGGGCTCATGTGGATATCTCCTAGGGGTCGGACATATGTGCAGCTTGCAACATCATTCTCAAGCTCGGATCAGCAAAGTTAGAACGTCTAACTTGCAAGGTAATAGATCTGATCTATTATATTTTACATACATTAGATGTAGCATAGAAACATATTGATATGATCAACATGTAGTTCTTGTTCTTTATATTTTAATTGCTGATTTAATACCATATAATAATCATGTAATAGGATCTTAGATCTAGGGATTCTCTGATTTTATAAGATAAATTTTAATTTATTTTAGTCTTCCGCTGCCTGATCTTGAAAAAGTTTCAAAATCTAATCTGAAACCCTAGATCTGGTTCCTTCAGGTTCAATCCATGATGGACTTTGTAATTCTGTCAATCTCTTTTTAGAGATATGCACTTGAGTTGGTTTGTTATATTTTAAATAAAGTTTCAAGTAAGTCTGTAAGTAAAACACCACATGAGATGTGGACAGGACGTAAGCCAGCACTCTCTCATCTTAAGATTTGGAGATGTCCGACTTATATCAAATGTCTGAAAACTGACAAGCTTGGACCTAAGTCTGATAAGTATCTATTTGTAGGGTATCCAAAAGAGATCAAGGGGTATTACTTCTACCTTGCTGACAAACAGATGGTGTTCATCAGCAATAGGACAGTCTTTCTAGAAAAAGAGTTCTTTGGAGAAGGAACTAATGCCCCAAAGATTGAACTTGATGAAGTTCGATTAGTAAAAGAACTGACACAATCTTGTAAATCCATTGAGTTAGACTTGATTAGATCAAATTTAGAACCTATTGTAGAAACATCTTTAAGGAGATTCGGTAGAGTACCGTATCAACTGAATAGATACTACAGTTTCTTAGTTCAGGATGGTGATCCAGTTGAATTCAATGAGAATAATGAGGATCCGATCACCTATATGAATACGATGTAGTGGTTTAACTTTGATAAGTGGCTGGAAGCCATGAAATCCAAAATGGAGTCTATGAAAGTCAACAATGTATGGACATTGGTTGACCCACCTGAAGAGATAAAATCCATAGGGTGTAAGTGGATCTTCAAAAGGAAGAGGGACGCAGACGAAAAGATGGATACCTATAAAGTCCGTCTGGTTACCATCAGCATTATAGTATTGACTATGATGAGATATTTCTCTTGTAACAATGCTTAAGTCTATTCGGACCATGCTTACAATAGCAGCACATCTGGATTATGAAATCTGACAAATAGATGTGAAAACAGCCTTCCTAAATGGAGAGCTAGAAGAAGAGGTGTATATGATACAACCTGAAGGTTTCATATCCACAGATAAGTCAAAGGTGTGCAAGCTTCAGAGGTCCATTTATGGACTTAAAGCAAGCATTTTGGAGTTGGAACATATGTTTTGATAAAGTAATCAGAATGTATGGCTTCATTAAGAATGGAGAGGAACCCTGCATATACAAGTGGGTTAATAACTCGATAATAGTATTTCTTATTTTGTATGTGGATGATATTCTCTTAATTAGGAATGACATCCCTGCATTACAAGGAATAAAATTTTGGTTGTCATCTCAGTTCTCCATGAAGGACTTGGGAGAAGTATCCTTCATCTTTGGGATAAAGATCTATAGAGATAGATCTAAAAGGTTGCTTGGATTATCCCAGTCGACATACATTGATACTATGCTGAAAAAGTTCAGCATGGAGAATTTCAAGAAAGGCTATCTTCCGATAGGTCAAAGAATTTCTCTCGAAGAGTGATTATCCGACAATTCTTTAAGAGAAAGAGCGTATGAGTAGAATTTCATATGCTTTGACAGTGGGATCTATTATGTATGCCATGATATGTACATGACTGGATGTGACATACTCACTAGGGATAGTGAATAGATACCAGCCGATCCAGCTGAGAACCACTAAAAGATCGTAAAGACCATCCTTAAGTATTTAAGAAATACTAAGGATCAGTGGATTATCTATAGAGAATCTAACTTAAAACTTGTAGGGTTTACAGACTCCAATTTTTAGTTGAATCATGACAACAGCAAGAGTATGTTGGGATATATTTATACCCTGAATGGTGGAGTAATCTACTAGAGTAGTTCTAAGCAGCACACTGTGGCCGACTCTACTTACGAGGCAGGATATATCACGACATCCGATGCTGCGAAGGAAGCTGTGTGGTTACGAAAATTTATCAACGAGCTTGGAGTGGCATCCTCCCTTGATGGCCCCATCTTGTTGTACTGTGACAGCACTGGCATCATTGCTCAAAAGAAAGAATCAAAGTCATAGCAGCGGACCAAGCACATTTTGTGTCGCTACCACCTAGTCCAAAAAATCATGGATCAAGGTGACATCGACCTTCAGAAGATTGATAGAAAGGAGAATCTGACCGACCTATTAATTAAAGTCCTTATGGTAAAAGAGTTTGAAGATCATAAAATAAAGATAGGTATATGATAGTGTACCAATTAACTTTAGTACAAATGGGAGTTATTGGGAAATGTAACCCAAAGTTAATCGTCAGCCTGTTGACGGTTGTGCTATTTGATGTAATTGTATATGAATTAATTAATAAAATATTTATTTAATAATTTTTATCATAAGCTTGTATATCTTCTATATCAAATATCTATGTTATGATGAAAGTCCTTAGGAATACTTTAAATCAATAAAAGAGGATTTATCGTTTAGTCCTTAAATGAGTTTGCGACCAAATGAGTGGGACTCTCTCTCCCTTACGCCACCCAAATTATCTCACACTTTTTCTCACCACACAAAATTAGTTTGTACGTGAGAAAATAAGAAAATTATTTTTTTTATCATCCATTAAGGATAGGAATTAGTTGGTTTTGATTTGAATTCAAAATGGTATGAATTTTAACTTAAAATCTTATCCATATCCTTCCACATGTTGGCTATTTTTGAAGAGGCTCATTGTGTGTGAGAAAAGGAAGTCTTTCTGATGGTTTTTCATGTCTAATTTTTTCTAATAAGTTTTTTTTAAAGTTAGATAAGGGTGAGAAAAAGTTAGAGTCAAATTGAAATTCAAAATGATTTGAATTGTAACAAACTCCAGCCCTTATCCTGTCTTATCTGGTTTGTGCGACAACCATAAAAAGACCATAATTTTGTGTACCAAACTAAGAGAGCTTTTCATTATGAGATATCAGAGAGAAAGTAGGTCAAAAATACTTCTTTGGGGTATGAGGTTTAGGTGGGTTTCCTTCTTCCTTGGCATGAACAAAAGAGGAGACCGATCTCCTCTCGGTGAGCAAACTAGAATTATTCTAGAATTTTGGGTGAGAGAAAAATCAAAGAGAAGAGAATCTTTATCAGATTTTTTTTTACCATCCAGTATCACCTCTGATCTATATTCAACATCGAAAAGGTCTAAGGTGATCGAAGGAAGAGATCAAATTAGATCTGTCATCAAAAGTCAACTGCATGAGCTAGCACTCCCGCAGAGGGCTGATCGATCCGAGGACTTTATATAGACCATCCGTATAGGTCGGATGCTTATGTGGCTATGAGCGATCAGAGAGAACTTCCAGATCTACGTTCTCAATTATGAAGATCGACTATCCATGCTCAGGTATTGAGTTTGGAATCCTAAAAGTGGTAGATTAGATCTATCACTAATTGTTGTTCTTGTTCAAATGCTGGTAATATTAGATTCAAATTTTTATGCATATAAATTTATACTATGAATCTATTTGTAGGAGTTTTAAGATTAGATCTTATACATGTATTTGTAGATTAAATAGTTTAATCTAATATTTTTTTGCTAAAAATTTTAAAATGCATGTATGAAACCCCTGCACGATCCTATATGCTCGATGGAGAGAGTGGCAGATCTCACTAGTCACTTGTGTGTGGAACATTAATACAAGGATAAGGATGCACATTTGGAAATGAGTCTACTGAATTGACTCGACGGTTGGGAACATCTTATGGAAGCCTTACTTACATGTCAAAGATGGTTCTCTAAGTGGGACTTGTGTATGTGATCCTTAGATCTGAGATCACCATAGAATCTTATGCACATGAACTTATATTTTAGTTCATACCCAGGCATGGCATTAAGATATGTATGGGATATTTTGGATATGATGGAGTGTGTATGAAAATTATGAGTAGGTCAACATGAAATTGATCACTCCTAGTAAGAAGAGATTGCATCCTGTGTATTCTCATCCCTAGATGACTCAAAAAAAATCTTTTGGCCAAAAGCAGAAAGAAAATTAGAAAGAATTTCTAATACTTCATCATCAGAGTCATCATTGGCTAATTAAGAATTGATATGAATATGTGTTTGAGTTTGACATAATTTCATACTTATGAACATATTCAGGATGCAGGGATGATCGAATGATTGAATTGTACGATAACTTACCACTGAAGGATATATTTAGTATTTTTATCAAATTTTATATCTTCTGGATAGTCATGATATGTTACTAGATATCAATCTTGACTTGTAGGTTTAATCAAATTAAAGAGTTTAATTCGATCGTCAATTAGAAAGGATTCTAATTGTTGAACTCGGGTTAGCTCGATTGGACCTAAATCGATTAGATTGGAATATAATCAAATTTGGTCAACTTACACCCAGATCTACTGTTGGCTAGATTTGGAATTCAATGGATCACACATATATGAAAATTATCCAAGGATCCTTTTTGATAAGGTTGATTGAAATTTTGGATCCAATCAGGGTTCCCGATAAGCATGCTAGCACGTGTGGAAACCCTAGTTCCTTGGGAGATCATTTGGTCTCATACCTTACTAATTTGCTAGTCTAATTTAGTAAGCAATTGGATCAGGTTGTGCCACTTGAAAGCAGTCCAAAAAGTGGTGCCACATCTCAAGTTAACACCAAAAGTTAAGAGTCCTCTTGGATGAGGACTCTTGATGCAAAAAGGAGATTTTGTGCGCATGTTGGCATGAGCAGAAGGAGGAGTCCTTCTAGCTTGGGATTCGAACATATGTGGCAGCCCACATCACCCTCCATCTTCTAATGCACATCTCAAAGCATGAGATGGATTTTTTTTAGACTTTATGGGATGTGGAAAGTTGGAAATAATCAGGACACATGCGCATGCTGAAATAGACTCATGCGACTCTTCGCATTTAAGGAGTCCTTCTACCATTCTAATGCTATGTCACCTATTAGATTATTTACCTTTTTTGAATTCATCTTTAAATGAATAGTTATCTGGAATTTTTTTAGATTTATCTGAAGGATGAATGGATGCCAAAATCATCCCTTACTGCAGCGCATGCATGGGTGATCTGCAGATCATGCGAAGAGGTGCCTGAAGAGTCCTTCTACTTTGGGCAAAAGAAAATGCCTCTTATCTTTTTATCACACCCCTTGAGTTCAAATTTGAGTGGTCTTACCACATGGAAAAACCAGAATCTTCTGAACTCAATTGGGATGCCTTATGCATCTCTTTTTTATGCACGCACAGGGAAAGGCTAAAATCAACGTATCAGGCTGAAGGAGTCCTTCTATCTGAAGACACTTTTTATTTTTGATATGCAGATTAGATAGGAATTTTAGATGGAGTGTGTCCTTGCATTTGGGTGTCCCTCTGACACCTATAAATAGGTGTGCATGTCGAGTGTTCAAATCAATCCATTCCACTTTCCAATTTCTTCTCTGTTGCTCTCTTTTCTTTCTTACAATCTATCTTAGTTTTAGGATAAGACTTTGAAATTTAAGACAAAGTCTTATCTAATCTAGACAAGGGTTGGAAAGGTCCTAAAGAAAGGGATTCAAAAGTTTAAGGGAGGTTCTAAGAGAGTCGAGTCAGGTTCTTGAAGAAATCTAACCGATATGAGGCTAGTCGAGTTCTAGGGGCTAGAACTCTTGAAGCAAAGTGAAAGAGCACTATCTTTGATCCAATTTTTTTGTGGATCACCATTGAAGGGTGGACACTTGGATGCCTCATAAAAATTAAAATTAGCACTACAGGTATTTTTCTTATCTAAGTTAATTTAATTATACTTTGATTGTTATAGTCAAGAGTTTCTGGGCATTAGGGTTTTCGGTACATTAGGTGTTTTGAATGAAAATTTTAAATGCCTATCCCTTTCGCTGCACCATCGGAACCCAACAGTGGTATCAGAGCCTATTTTGATTTTTATAATCAAAGGTTAGAATATTATCTTGATTATGATCAAGCTTGGATTTTTTGTTTGGTTCAAGTCGGGTCAATGGTTGAACCCAATTGAACATCCAAACCCTAGCATATCTTAGAGATATGTATTAGATACATAATATTAAATGCATGATGTATGTATAGAATTTTTTTTAGTAGCTTAGTACTCGAATTATGATTCATCACAAAGCTATCCGATCATAAGAGCAAATAGTGTTCAAAGACCCTCTCTTCTCATTCCATGGGGTACTCTTATGACGTGTAGGTGTGCCACTGTGATGCCCCAAGAAGAAGAATCATGAAAAGAGTATTTTATATTAATATATGTTATTAATACTTCATGTATATGATATGCTTAAGTTGCTATGTTATAATCATGTTGTATGATTATGATTTCATATCTTAGAGATATGATAAGATGCTATGATTAGTTGTTATGTTAATAAAGATACAGCTATAGTAGTGCATCGTTATAATTGGTTGAATTAGGATATGCATAAGACCATTAAAGTTTTCATAAAAATCATATTAAATCATAGTGTTGTGAACCAAAAGTTGACCTAGTTCTTGAATTGATTAATCAATTAGTGTCTAAGGAGTGTTTCAAGTGTGGTGGTTCTTTAATTAGTTCTGTTTGCTGGCCTAGCCAATTTATTGGTATCTAAGAAAAGTAACGGGAGGACTCCCACCAATCTTAATACTTTTTTGACTAATTGAATTAGTTCAAATCTTGAAAAAAGGTTGCTTAGTATTTTGAACACTACATATGCCTTCCTTCATGCCTAGTCAATACCTTGTCAAAGATCATAGTAAGTTTGTTGTGATATCTACAAGACTTACTATAAAAATTGATGTGAGGTTGTCTTGATGCATATTAGATACTTTATGATATATTTTAAATATGTTGCTTTGTTGTGATATCCATAAGGACAGCTATTGTCAGATATGGCTGTATAAAAATGAAGGATCTGACTTAACTACAAAATACTATAGTTTGTTATGATATCCACAAGGCTATAAGTATTTTTAGAGGTAAGGATTATGTTGAGAATTGCATGAGATATAATTGGATAGATTTTTCTATATTTGAACTCATTGAGATTTGCTGTGATATTCACAAGACTTCATTGAGTGATTAGGGTCTCAACCCTATTAAGAAACTAGATTAAGATTTTTTGTTTACCATAGGAGAGGGCTATGGTATCCAAAAAAATAGTGGGAGATATAATTAGTTAAAAGATCTCATCTAGTTATGCATATCAAATATGAGTGATCTGCTTACACTATTTTTTTTATTTATATAGATTTAAATCTGTATTATGGTTTCTTTATTTTTACCACATAATACCATAAATAAAAATATGTTAACCGATCCAAACTATATGGATTGATCGAGGATCTTGCAAATTAGGTTCGTACTGGAGAAAAACTCTGAAGTTCTAGATATTTCTGATCCTGGATTAGTCAGCAATATTAAGAAGGTAAAAGATGTCCACATGGATATTATCTATGGTAAATTTAGATATTGAAAGAATAATTGTAAAAATTATCTTGCAAGATTGAAGCAGGATGCAAGTATAGCACCAAAAGGTGTGTATATGATACAGATCTATTTTTCATTAAGTAGCTCAAACTCTGATACTTGGGTATTGGATACCGCCTATGGATCGCATATTTGTTATTCTACAGTGACTATAGAATATCAAAGGTCTGAAAAGAGGTGACTTGAGCTTTATAGCATAAGTGGAGAGTCCATTAGCACAGAGGCTGTGGAAACCTATATGCTTAATTTACCTTCAGGTAAAATTTTAAAATTAAAAAGCTACTATTACATGTCAAAGATCATTAGAAATATTATTTCTATACTTTTATTATGGAACAAGGTTATGAAATAAGGCTAATAGGAAATGAATGCTTCATTTTCTTTTCTAATGAATTTTATGGTAGTGATTATATTGATAACATCTTTTAATTCTTGCACTCAACAAAAATATTTTTCATATTGAAAAAAATATGAAAAAAAAGAGAAAAGATGTGAATATCACATATCTCTGGTATTGCCACCTTGAACATATTAATGAGTCAAAGATAAATAAGTTATACAAAGAAGAATTCTTTGATCCGTATGATTATGAATCATTGAGAACTTTTGAATCTTGTCTCATGGATAAGATGACCAAGACTCTATTTTTTAGATATAGAGAGAGGGCAAATGAGTTGTTAGCCTTAGTACATACAGATGTATATGGACCGATGACAACTCAGGTTAGAGGAGGATATACTCCTATTTTATCACTTTTACAGATGATCTATCAAGGTTTGGATTTGTGTATCTTATGAAATATAAATCTAAAGCCTTTGATAAGTTCAAGGAGTATAAAAGTATGGTCGAGAAACAAAGTGAAAAAAATATCAAGGTTCTTCGATCTGATCGAGGAGGAGAATACTTATCCAGTAAATTTTTTGATCACCTTAAAAGTAAAGATATTCTCTCTGAAACCCCTCCTTATATACCCTAGTTAAATGGTATAGCAGAAAGGAAGAATCACATTTTGATGGATGTGGTGTGATCCATGATGTGCTTTATTGATCTCCCAATGTCTTTCTGGGGATATGCCCTAGAGACTGCCATATATATTTTAAATAGGGTGCCTTCAAAGTCTGTTGCAAGCACACCATATGAGATATGGAAAGGAAGGAAGCCTAATCTTAAACATCTTAAGATTTGAAGCTGTCCTGCTTATGTCAAAAATATTTTTGGATATAAGCTTGGTGCTAGATCAGACAGGTATAAGTTTGTAAGGTATCCTAAGGAAACTAATAGATACTACTTCTACCATCCTTCTAAATAAAAGGTATTTGTTAGGAGGCATGTCACTATCTTGAAAAATGAATTCATCCAAGATGGAGGCAGTGGGAGGAATATTAAACTTACAGAAGTTTAGAATCTACAAACCAATCTAAAAATACCTATGGTTGAACCACAAGAAGATCATCAATCAGAAGTACCCAAAGATGAGATACATCCACAACACACACCTCTTCTTCGAAGGTCAGATAGAGTGTGTCAAGCATCTCTGAGATATGGTTTTATCATTAAGAATGACAACATTCAAGATGATGATCTACTGATCTATTCGAAAGCTGTCATGAGTAGAGACTCAGACAGATGGCTAGAAGCCATGAAATTTGAGATGGACTCGATATATACCAACCAAGTGTGGACCTTGGTTGATGCGCCTAAGGGTGTGATCCCAATAGGGTGCAAGTGGGTCTTCAAAAAGAAGATCGAAGTAGATGGCCAAATTGAAACCTACAAAGCTAGGTTGGTGGCAAAGAATTTCAGACAAAGCCAAGGAATTGACTATGATGAAACCTTCTCACTAGTGGCTATGCTTAAGTCCATCTGAATTTTGCTTGCTATAGTGGCATACTACGACTATGAGATCTGACAGATGGATGTTAAGACCGCTTTCCTTAATGGTAATCTTGAGGAAGAGGTCTATATGACTCAGCCAAAGGAATTTATCTCAAGTGGGAGGGCAAATTAAATATGTAAGCTAAAGAAATCCATCTATGGATTGAAGCAAGTTTCGAGGAGTTGGTGAAGGAAATAGATCTAGGATTTCAGGGTTAGATCTTAAAACTTTTTCAAGATCAGATAGCAGAAGACTGAAATAAATTAAAATTTTATCTTATAAAATCAAAGAATCCTTAGATCTAAAATCCTATTACATGATTACTATATGGCTTTAATCAAAAATTAAAATATAAAAAATAAGAACTACATGTTGATCATATCAATATGTTTCTATACTACATCTAATGTATGTAAAATATAATAGATTAAATCTATTACCTTGCAAGTTAGACGTTCTAACTTTGTTGATCCGGACTTGAGGATGATGTTGTGAGCCGCACATGTGTCCGACCTCTAGGAGTCATCCACACGAGCCCATGAATCACGATCAGAAGTTCTGGTCTAAGAAATCAGTACAGTATGCTAGTATTGTGCTAATCCTTCTTCGATGGTCGATTAGATACCTCCTTCTTCTTGATTTGGACTCTTCCAAAGATGAGAAGTAGGAGAAGGAGTTTTAGATGAGACACTCTCAGAAGGCTTACAGATGGATGGAGGAAGGGAAGAGATGAACCCAGCAACTCTAGAAGAAGACCCTCTTCTTCATCTCTTTGCTCTAACCCAGACACCTAGTTTTATGTCTATTAGATCTCTATACCCCAAGACTCTTTCTCTTTGATTTTTAAAGCCCCAAAGGTCTCTTAATGCTCTATGTTCCATGAAAATTTTATGAATAAATTCATTTTAAGTAGAGAGATATGAAGAGTCCTTGTCTAGGTCAAATACCTAGTCAAGGATTATCCAAACAAGGCAAGACAAGGGGCGCCCAACTCTTGGACGTCCCCTCCTTCTTTTTCTGCCATGAATCACCAGCAAAGGGTGCATATTATGTTCCATAAAAGCCACAAAAATGTCAAAAAAAATCTTGATAATTCAGTGCCATAAGGAAAGAGTTTTGGTTTCCTAAAACTCTATCTCATAGAATTTGAAATCTAAACTAATTCCTACTTTGACTTGATCCACAACCACATTCCATGTAAGAGAGAAAGAGAGGAGAGTTTTGGGCATGCGTGAGGACCTGGGAGAGGGTTTTGTCTCACAAAATAAGAGAGAGTGGGTGTGGGATAAGAGAGAGTGGGTGTGGGGGGCTAAGGTGGCGCAAGGTGGAATCCTAGTCTTATTAGGATTCAATCTATGACTTGTTCAAATTTGGTTTCTCAAACCAAATCAAACCAAAACCAAATCAACCTAATTAAAATAGATTTTAATCTAATTAAAAGTCTAATTTAATCAGATTAAATTAGATTTAAATCTAATTTAATTTTTTAATCAAATTAGAAATTAGGTTGACCCAAGTCCTAATTGAACTAGGACTAATTTTTTCTTGCACTTGGCTTATCCAATAAATCAATTGGACTTGATCCAATCAAACCCAAACCAAATCTAATTAAATCATATTCAATTATACTTAATCTTAGCCTATTGGTTTAATCAAATTAAGCCAATTAGCAATCGAATTGCTAATCGATCCTCTTGCAACACTTGCACTAGGTTAAATGTCAATCATATTGATCGTTTAACCCTAGATCGATTCTTAATCGTTTAACCCTAGAACGATTCTTAATCGTTGATCAACCATCCGATCGGATCATGAACTCTAATGTGTGTGACCTCATAGGTCCGAACCTAAGCCGGTAGCACAGGAATAAATTTTTATACCAATCGAAGTGACCATCTAGCAATGGTACCTGACGGCCGGATAGGTAGAATGTGTAGAACAACATCCTTAGAACCCATGCGGATATAATTTTCATATAATTCATCCCCTTGACCAAAATGCTCATAGGACATCTCACAGTTCAACTGTCAACTCTGATCAGGTTGTCCATATTGTATTTCAAAATATCAAATCCATCTGATGGATTACCCTGGCCAAGGTTTTGCTAAATTAAAATACAGTGACTCATTCTTCTCCAGCTCTTGGAGTGGTCAATCCCATCTTGATCAGACTTTGACTTTGCAAATACTTGACTGTGTCCAGAAGCGTTCCATCAGTGAATTAAAAATTCAGTTAGTCCAGTACCAAAGCACAGTGAGTTGCTTGTAAGTCACTGAGGCGATCTCAGGTCTAAGGGACACTTATACCTATATCCCATCAGAGATATTCTCAACAGCAGAATGCTCTGGAGTTGGTCACATTCAATAACGATGTACCCTTACATCTCACCTGTATACCATACCAATGTCTCCACACTCCTTGATTAAGAGAACAACCAATCCATATGGCCTACAGCGACCTATGCTCAATAGAGGCTGTCGTCCTTATTAACAGCCTATCATTTGGTCGTGAACAGTTTTAAGGACTAATCAATAAATCCTCTCTTTATCGAACCTAAATAGTCCTAAGGACTTCATCATAACAATGGAGTTCATTAGAAGATGAAAACTTATGATGAAAATATCAAAAATATATTTTATTTATTAACAAATCAATTATAATACTTGGTTGCTCAACCATCAACAGGCTGACGATTGGCATTTGAGATATATTTTCTAACAACTCCCACTTGTCCTAAAGTCACTCGACACAGTATCTAATACCCATCTTCGGCTTATGGTTGTCGAACTCTTTTATTGCCAGGGCTTTAGTGAATGGGTCATCCAGGTTCTCCTTTTCGTCGATCTTCGAAAGGTCGACGTCACCTTGATCCACGATCTCCCGGACCAGGTGGAAGTGGTGCAAAATTTGCTTCATCCGCTGGTGTGCTTTGGGTTCCTTCACTTGAGCAATGGCACCAGTGTTGTCACAATAGAGCAGGATCAGACCATCGAGAGAGGGTGCTACTTCGAGCTCGATGATGAATTTTCTCAGCCACACAGCTTCCTTCGTGGCATCCGATGCTGCGATGTACTCTACTTCACAAATAGAGTCTGCCACAGTATGCTGCTTGGAACTCTTCCAGCAGATGGCTCCACCATTCAGAGTAAAGATATAACCCGACATGCTTCTGCTGTCATCATGGTCAGATTGAAAGCTGGAGTCTGTGAACCCCATAAGTTTTAGATTTAACTCGCAACAAACCAACCATTGGTCCTTAGTATTTCTCAAATACTTAAGGATGGGTTTAACCACTTTTCAGTGTTTTTTTCAAGATCAGATTGGTATCTACTCACTACTCCTAGTGAGTATGCCACATCTGACCTTGTACATGTCATGACGTATATGATAGATCCCATGACTGAAGCATATGGGACTATACTCATACGCTCTTTCTCTTCAGGAGTTGTCGGACAATCCTTCTTAGAGAGAGAAATTTCATGGCCTATTGGTAGATAGCCCTTCTTGAAATTCTCCATGCTAAACCTCTTCAGTACAGTGTCTATGTACGTGGACTGGGATAACCCAAGCATCCTTTTAGATCTATCCCTATAGATCTTCATCCCTAGGATGTAGGATGCTTCACCCAAGTTCTTCATGGAGAACTGCGATGTCAACCAAACTTTTATTCTCTGTAGTGCGGGGATGTCATTCTCGATTAAGAGAATGTCATCCATGTACAAGATAAGGAATACCACAACTTGATCATTTGCCCATTTATAGATGCAGGGCTCTTCTCCATTCTTAATGAAGCCATACATTTTGATCACCTTATCAAAATGCATGTTCCAACTACGAGAAGCTTGCTTCAATCCATAAATGGATCTCTGAAGCTTGCATACCTTGGACTCATCTGTGGATGTAAACCCCTCAGGTTGTATCATATACACCTCTTCGGTCAGCTCTCCATTCAGGAAAGCTGTCTTTACATCCATCTGCCAGATCTCATAATCCAGATGGGCAGCTATTGCAAGCATTATTCGAATGGATTTGAGCATTACCACAGGAGAGAATGTCTCATCATAGTCAATACTATAACGTTGATGATACCTCTTGGCAATCAGACAGGCTTTATAGGTCTCTACCTTTCCGTCTGCGCTCCTCTTCCTTTTGAAGACCCATTTACATCCAATGGGTTTAACCCCTTCAGGTGGGTTAACCAATGTCCATACATCGTTGATCTTCATGGACTCCATTTCGAATTTCATGGCTTCAAGCTATTTCTCGGAATCAGGTCTCTGCATTGCATCCATATAGGTGATCGGATCCTTATCATTCTCATCGAGTTCGATGGGATCACTGTCCCGGACTAAAAAATTATAGTATCTGTCCGACTGACGCGGTACTCTATCGGATCGCCTTAATGGTGCAGGTATATTAGGCTCTGGATCTGATCTAATCAAATCCGACTCAGGTTTAGCTATTGGTATTGGTCCTTCTACCTATTGAACTTCATCAAGTTCAACCTTAGAGGCAACGGTTCCTTCACCAAGGAACTCCTTTTCTAAAAAGATTGCCTTAAGGCTGACGAACACTTTTTGTTCATCAGTATGGTAGGAAAAATATCCTTTGGTCTCTTTGGGGTATCCTATGAATGTGCATTTGTTAGACCTAGGTCTAAGTTTATTTGTAACTAACCGTTTGACATAGGCCGGACACCCCCAGATACTAAGGTGTGAAAGTGCTGGCTTACACCCTGTCCGTATCTCATATGGAGTCTTAATTACAGACTTACTTGGAACCCTATTTAACAGATAACAGGTCGATTCGAGTGCATATCTCCAGAAGGATATCGGCAAGCTGGCAAAATCCATCATGGATCGGACCATGTCTAATAGAGTTCGATTTCTCCTTTCAGACACACCATTATGCTGTAGTATTCTTGGAGGAGTCCATTGGGAGAGAATCCCATTCTCTTCTAGATATGTGAAAAACTCACCAGAAAGGTATTCCCCTCCTCGATCAAACTTAAGAGTTTTAATACCATTTCCAGTTTGTTTTTCTATTTCATTTTGGAATTGTTTGAACATTTCAAATGAATCCAACTTATGTTTCATCAGATAGACATATCCATATCTGGATAGATCATCCATGAAAGTGATGAAGTAGAAATATCCACCTCTAGCAATTGTACTTATGGGCCCGCATACATCAGTATGTACTAGGCCCAAGAGCTTAGTAGCTCTCTCACCTTTTTCAATAAAAGGTGACTTAGTTATTTTACCAAGATGACAAGATTCACAGGTTGGAAGTCATTCACAATCACTGACTTTGAAGATTTCCTCTTGAGTCAACCTGTTTATCCTGTTCTTGTTTATATGACCTAACCTACAGTGCCATAAGTAGATATCTGATACACTATCTAGTCTAGAGTGTTTGCCAGTGGAATAGACTATGTTAACAAGTTGTAATAACATGTACACTAACTTGTTTCTTTATTCAAATTTCATAATCATTTTTGGCCAGAAGGCCTACAGAAATAATATTTAAAAAGAAATTGGGACAGAAATGATAATCATTAAGAATAATGGTATGGGACTCAAATACAAGTTTCAAGATTTCTAATGCTAGAACTGGAACTGGTCTTCCATCTCCAACGTTTAGGAACCTCTCACCTTGCTCGAATCTCCTACTAACCTGCAACCCCTGCAACGAATTGCAAATATGGTAAGGGCTACCGATATCCAATACCCAGTCAGTTATATCACAAATAGAGAAATTGCAATGAGCTATCGTATAAATACCTTGTTCAGCAATAGCTTGCTTCTTTCTCTGCCTGTTCGGATCCAGGAAGGCAATATGCTGAGGACAGTTTCTCTTCCAGTGCCCCCACTTCTTGCAAAAGAAGCATTCAGCTTAACTCTTATCGGGCTTGATCTTTCTGGTCTAGCCCTGCACTGATGTCCCACCTGAACTTGCACCTTTTTTACTTTCTTCTTCTTGTTCTTCTTTCCTTTTTTAAAGGGTCGAGAACTAGAAGACGAACCTCCCACTAAGTTCACCGACTCCTTGTGGAGTGGGTGATCCTTCTCAAAGTTCTGAAGTAACCCCAGTAACCCATGGTAGTTTACTTCAGGCTTTGTCATTCTATAATGAGTGAGGAATGGGAGATAAGACTTGGGCAGCGAGTTTAGTATTGTATCTTTTCTAAGTTGCTCATGCAAGAAAAAATCGAGCTTGCTCAAATGCTCCATCAGCTCAATCATGTATAATACATGATCAGTGACAGAGGCACCATCCCGCATTTTGGCATTGAAAATGGCACAACTAGTCTTGTGCCTCTCCACATCATGGGTGTGCCAAAGGCATCCTCCAACACTTGAAGCATGTCCTTTGGCTGAGTCATCTCAAATCTGTGACTGAACTTGTCGCTCATGGCAGCCAGCATGATGCAGTGCACCGTGGTCCGATCACTGAGCCACTTTTGATAAGTATCTCTGACTATTCCACGTGCATTAGCAGTTGGCTCCTTAGGTGCAGGACCTGTTATCACATATAGGATCCGTTCATGCTCCAAGACTATCTTCATCTTTCGGTACCAGCTACCGAAGTTGGGTCCCACCAACTTATCATTATCCAACAATGATCAGAGCAATAGGGAAGTGGCCATATCTGTCCAAAGAAAAATCATAACCTAATTAGTAATTGATTCATTAAACCTAAAGATTTGGACTTTAATCAAAATGTTTCTCCCACAATTTTATTCGAATCGATAGCCTCTACCTCCAATTCGAGAAATTATCCTAATTCCTTAGTGGGTACTAGAATCCACTTAGATTGTACACAAGCTCAACTTTGGTTGGCCAACCCATGTATATCTAAGGGTAGGTTCATAACCAATTATTTCTATAAATAATTTTTAATAATTTTATTTTTGTTCCAGTCCCTAATCAGTAGGCTTTGGCCTCTACTGAAAAGGTTTGGTTAGGTCCAACCATTAACATGACCATACTTGGCCCATTTAGCCAATGAATGATTAGGCCTAACTTTGATTGGCTAACTTAACCACTATTTAGAAAGATGCAGTCAAGAAATCATATTATCAATAACAATTCCATCAGTCGATAAGCACCAAGCCTTTGGGCCTCCAATGATTATCCAACTGATGGACCCATTATCATCCACTTAATGGGAGGCTATGATCTAGTTATCACCATAACTGTTTCATTTTAAGGACCTAATAATTTTAGAAGATTTAATTGATTTAGAGGATAAGGTCAGATGAACCAGCTTATCATGATCCTTCCACTGGCTTCACCAAGTCAGCTTAAGGGAGACCATTAAAAGGGCTGGTCTAGGAGCACCTAAATCAGTCACACTGATTTACCTAGCTGACATGGGTCAGCTCGAATAGTCAAGTCATCCGATCAAAATATAATTTCATCAAGAGGCCACGTAAGTTCGATCGATAGGAGGATCTGCCAAAGCTTGCCTTAGACACCATCAGAAATTGCCAGATAAGCGGGCTACCAATTAAAAACCACCAATCTAGTTTACCTTAGATGCCAACTGGTTTAATTAGTTTCAATTAGATCAACCTAACAGTTTATGCTAGATCGCTTAGCCAAGAATCAAGTCTATTTGGTTCTCGTTAAAGACATAGACTTGACCAACTACAACTATTGTAACTAATCTAGAGAATCTTTGATCTAATCTAAGACAACAATTGATTAGATTTAGTCAATTCTCTAATTAAGTCCATCTTTAACCTAACCTTAGGTCTAACCCAATTAATAGACCTAATTCCCACTAACCCATTATGGTTTGTGTCTCAGGTTCTTCAATTTACAATCCTAGAATCTAATCAAACAACTTCTTAATTCTCAATTAAGTTTTGGGCTGAGGGTTGGGTTTTGGCTTTTCGAAAATAATTTTTATATTTGTAAAATATTTTTACAATATGGTTCTACCAACCAAGTTGCATGTTTGATTCATAATCAAAATACAAGTAAAAAAAGAATGAAACTACTTTAGATCTAATCTAAACAGATTCATGTAATTGAAATAATTTTAACTTTAAACTGCACAAATTTTTCAGATAAATATATAATGGTTCTTTGCACGAAAATTATTAATAAAGAGATTTTATTTTAGATTTAAATAATTTTTAAATCTAATAAATCATAAATTTAATCTAGATCATATCTAACAAATTTATAATTAAAGATAGATCTACACGAACTAGGACAACCTTTGCACTGTAAGGGATAAACCTTACAGTAGGACAACCTACAGTTCGTGATTGATCTGAAAATTTTAATTTCAAATTTAACAATTAGATTATAAATTAGATCTAATCTAAGAAATAATCTAAGCATGTATAAATAATCATATAATAAATAACCTGGTCTCTGATACCAATTGTAGGAACCAGATCTAGGGTTTCAGGGTTAGATCCTGAAACTTTTTCAAGATCAGGCAGCGGAAGACTAAAAATAAATCAAAAATTTATCTTATAAAATTAGAGAATCTCTAGATCTAAGATCCTATTACATGATTACTATATGGCTTTAAATCAAAAATTAAAATATAAAAAATAAGAACTACATGTTGATCATATCAACATGTTTCTATACTATATCTAATGTATGTGAAATATAATAAATCAAATCTGTTACCTTGCAAGTTAGACATTCTAACTTTGCTGATCCGGACTTGAGTATAATGTTGCAAGCTACATACATATCTGACCTCTAGGAGTCATCCACACGAGCCCACGAATCACGATCAGAAGTCTTGATCCAGAAAATCAGCACAGTATGCTAGTACTGCGCTGATCCTTCTTCGATGGTCGATCAAATGCCTCCATCTTCTTGATTTGGACTCTTCTAAAGATGAGAAGCAGGAGGAGTTTTAGATGAGACACTCTCAGAAGGCTTATAGATGGAGGAAGGGAAGAGATGAACCCAGCAACTCTAGAAGAAGACCCTCTTGTTCTTCTCTTTGTTCTAACCCAGATACCTAATTTTGTGTTTATTAGATCTCCATGACCCAAGACTCTTTCTCCTTAATTCTTGGATGCCTTAAAGGTCTCTTAATGCTCTATGTTTCATAAAAATTTTATAAAGAAATTCATTTTAAATAGAGAGATATGAAGAGTCTTTGTCTAGGTCAAATACCTAGTCAAGGACTATCCAAACAAGGCAAGACAAGGGGCACCCAACTCTTGGGCGTCCCCTCCTCTTTTTCTACCGTGGACCACTAGCAAAGAGCACATATTATGTGCCATAAAAGTTATAAAAATTTCAAAAAGAATTTAAGTAAAATCAGTGGCATAAGGAAAGAGTTTTGGTTTCCTAAAACTCTATTTCATAGAATTTGAAATCCAAACTAATTCCTACTTTGACTTGATCCACAACCACATTCCATATAAGAGAGAAAGAGAGGAGAGTTTTGGACATACGTGAAGACCTGAGAGAGAGGGTTTTGTCTCACAAAATAAGAGAGAGTGGGCGTGGGATAAGAGAGAGTGGGCGTGGGGGGCTAAGGTGGCGCAAGGTGGAATCCTAGTCTTACTGGGATTCAATCTATGACTTGTTCAAATTTGGTTTCTCAAACAAAATCAAACTAAAACTAAATCAACCTAATTAAAATAAATCTTAACCTAATTAAGAGCTTAATTTAATCTAATTAAATTATATTTAAATTTAATCTAATTAAATTATATTTAAATTTAATTTGATTTTCTAATCAAATTAGAAATTAGGTTGACCCAAGTCCTAATTGAACTAGGACTAATTTTTTTTTGCACTTGGCTTATCGAATAAACCATTTAAACTTGATCCAATCAAGTCCAAACTAAATCTAATTAAATTATATTCAATTAGACTTAATCTCAACCCATTGGCTTAATCAAATTAAGCCAATTAGCAATCAAATTGCTAATCGATCCTGCTGCAACACTTGTACTAGGTTAAATGTCAATCATATTGATCGTTTAACCCTAGAACAATTCTTAATCATTGATCAACCATCCGATCGGATTGTGAACTCTAATGTGTGTGACCTCATAGGTCCGAACCTAAGCCAGTAGCATAGAAATAAATTTTTGTACCAATCAAAGTGATCATTTAGCAATGATATCCGACGGTCGGATAGGTCGAATGTGTAGAACAACATCCTTAGAACCCATACGGATATAGTTTTCACATAATTCATCCCCTTGACCAAAATGCTCATAGAACACCCAGAGTTCAACTGTCAACTCTGATTAGGTTGTCTACATTGTATTTCAAAATATCAAATCTATCTGATGGATTACCCTGGCTATGGTTTTGCTAAATTGAAATACAGCGACTCATTCTTCTCCAACTCTGGGAGTGGTCAATCCCATCTTGATCATACTCTGACTTCGCAAGTACTTGACTATGCCTAAAAGCCTTCCGTCACTAAATTAAAAATTCAGTTAGTCCAGTACCAAAGTACAGTGAGTTGCTTGCAAGTCACTGAGGCAATCTCAGGTCTAAGGGATACTTATACCTATATCCCATCAGAGACATTCTCGACAGCAAAATGCTCTAGTGTTGGTCATGTTCAATGATGATATATCCTTACATCTCACCTGTATGCCATACCAGTGTCTCCACACTCCTTGGTTAAGAGGACAACTAACCCATATGGCCTACAGCGACCTATGCTCGATAGAGGCTGTCATCCTTATTAACAGCCTATCATTTGATCGTGAACAGTTTTAAGGACTAATCGATAAATTCTCTCTTTATCGAACCTAAATAGTCCTAAGGACTTCATCATAACAATGGAGTTCATTAGAAGATGAAAACTTATGATGAAATACCAAAAATATATTTTATTTATTAACAAATCAATTACAATACTTGGTTGTTCAACCGTCAACAAGCTGACGATTGGCATTTGGGACATATTTTCTAATAGTTGGAATATCTGATTTGATATGACAGTCAAAGAGTTTGGCTTTATCAAAAATAAGGATGAACCATATGTGTATAAGAAGACAAATGGAAGTGCTATTATCTTCTTGATTCTGTATGTCGATAACATACTGCTCATTAAGAATGATATCCCAATGATGCAATCGGTCAAGACTTGGCTATCGAATAAATTTTTCATAAAAGACTTGGATGAGGCATCCTATATGCTGAGTACAAAATCTATAGAGATAGATCTAATAAGATGTTAGGCTTATCCCAGTCACGGTAAATAGATCTCATATTAAAGAGATTTAATATGAAGGCAAGTAAGAGAGGTTACCTGCCTTTAAGTCATAGTATATGACTATTTAAGAAAATATATCCTAAGATACTAGAGGAGAGGAAGAAGATGAACAAAATCCTTTATGCTTCGGCTGTGGAATCAATTATGTATGCCAAGCTATGTATCAGGCCTGATGTAGCTTATGCTTTAGGCGTAGCTAGCCAATTTCAGGCTGATCTAGAAGAAGATCATTGAAAAGCTGTGAAAAATATTTTGAAGTACTTAAGAAGGACTAAAGATATTTTTCTCATATATGGAGGAAGATCAAAGTTGAAACTAGAAGAATATACAGATTCTAGTTTTCAATCTGATCTAGATAATAGCACGTCAATATCAAGGTACGTGCTTATCCTAAATAATGAGACAGTGAGCTGAAAGAGTTTCAAGCAGTAGACTGTAGTTGACCAACTATGGAGACAAAGTATATCGCTACTAGTGAAGCCGCTAAGGAAGCTGTCTAGATGAAGTTCATTATGGAATTAGGAGTCATCCTAAAATTAAAAGATCGGTGCCACTCTATTGTGATAACACTGAACTATTATTTAAGCTAAGGAATCTAGGTCTCATCAAAGATCCAAGCATATCCTCAGATGCTTCCACCTCATTTGAAAAATTGTAGAAAGACAAGATGTTGTCTTTGAACGAGTTGACATAAAGAACAATATAGCAGATTCATTCACTAAGACCATACCACAACAGCTATTTGATCGCCATCTTGATTGTATGAGATTGAAATACAATGGTGATTGACTTTAGTACAAGTGGGAGATTGAAAGAAGAGTACCCTAAAAGCCAATTACAAGTATGTTGCGATGGAACTTTTCTTTGTAATTTTTCAACTCATGTAATAATATTTATTATTTGATAATAAAATGAAACATTGATTCATCATTTTAGCTGCATCTTATTATGTTTAAGATTATGATGGATCCCAAAGATTAAGATAATGATTTTAGGAGACATGAATGGGTCATGCCAGTGAGACCTAAAATCCTAAAATCTTAATCTTAAGTATTCCTGATCGTAGGAGTATTGAGATGGAGATCAATATTTTGGATAGACTGATACATCTTATGTATGCTCGACAGAGAGGGTGGCAAATCTCACTAGCCAATTATGTGTGGGATACTAATATAAGGATAAAGATGCTCATTTAAAAATGAGTCCACTGAATTGACTCAACGACAGGGAACATTTTATGGAAGCCTTACTTGCATATTAAAGATAGTTCTCTAAGTGAGAGTTGTGCATGTGATCCTTAGACCTGAGATTACGATGGAATCTTATGCACATGAATCCATATTTTGGTTCATACCTAGGTATGGCATTAAGATATATACGGGATGTTCTAGATATGGAAGTATGTATAAAGGTTATGAGTAGGTCAATATGGAATTGATCACTCTTAGTAAGAAGAGATCGTATCCTATATATTCTCATCCCTAAATGACTCAAAAAAAATCGTTTGACCAAAAGCAAGAAGGAGATTAGAAAGAGTTTCTAATACTTTATCATCGGAGTCATCATTGGTTAATCAAGAATTGATATGAATATGTGTTTGAGTTTGACATAATTCCATATTCATGAATATATTCAGGATGCAAGGATGATCGAAGTATTGAATTGCATGGTATCTTGCCACTGAAGGATATATTTGGTATTTCTACTAAATTTCACATCTTCTAGGTAGTTATAATATATTGCTAGACATCAATCTTGACTTATAGGTTTGATCGAATTAAAGAGTTTAATTTGATCGTCAATTAGAAAGGATTCTAATTGTTGAACTTGGGTTAGCTCGATTGAACCTAAATCAGTTAGATTAGAATCTAATCAAATTCGATCAACTTATATCTGGACCTACTGCTAGTTAGATATGAAATCCAATGGGTCATACTATATATGAAAATTGACCAAGGAACCTTTTGATAAGGTAGATTGGAATTTTGGATCCAATTAAGGTTCTCGGTAAGCATGCTAGCACGTGTAGAAACCCTAGCTCCTTGAGAGATCAATTTAGTCTCATACATTGCTAATTTGTTAACTCAATTTGATGAGCAATTGAGTTAGGTCATGCCACCTAGAAGCAGCCCAAAAAGTGGTGCCACATCTCAAGTTAATGCCAAAAATTAAAAGTTCTCTTAGATAAGGACTCTTGGTGCAAAAAGGAGATTTTGTGCGCGTGTTGGCGTAAGCAGAAGGAGGAGACCTTCTGGCTTAGGATTTAGATGCATGTGGTAGCCCACATTACCCTCCATCTTCTGATGCACATCTTAAAGAATGAGATGTATTTTTTTTGGATTTTATGGATTGTGGAAAGTTGGAAACAATCAAGATGCACACGCATGCAGAAACAGACTCACGTGACTCTTTGCATTTAAGGAGTCCTTCTGCCATTCAAATTCTATGTCCCCTATCAGATAATTTACCTTTTTTGAATTCATCTTTAAATGGATAGTTTTCTGAATTTTTTTTAGATTGATCTAAAGGATGAATGGATGCCAAAATCATCCCTTAATGCAGCATGTGCACGGATGATCTGCAGATCATGCAAAGAGGCACCTGAAGAGTCCTTCTGCTTTGGGCAAAAGGAAATGCCTCTTGTCTAGTTATCACACCCCTTGAGTTCAAATTTAGTGATCTTACCACATGGAAAAACCAAGATTTTTCTGAACTCAATTGGGATGCCTTATGCATCTCTTTTTGACGTGCGTGCAGGGAAAGACTGAAATCAACATATCAGGCTGAAAGAGTCCTTCTGTCTGAAGACACTTATTATTTTTGATATGCAGATTAGATCGGACTTTTGGATGGGGCATGTCCTTGCATTTGGGCATCCCTCTGACACCTATAAATAGGTGTGCGTGCTGAGTGTTCAAGTCAATACATTCTGCTTTCCAATTTCTTTTCCGTTGCTCTCCTTTCTTTCTTACAAACCTA
The DNA here is from genome assembly GCF_000442705.2 of Elaeis guineensis. Lineage (NCBI taxonomy): Eukaryota > Viridiplantae > Streptophyta > Magnoliopsida > Arecales > Arecaceae > Elaeis > Elaeis guineensis. Next base: position 31,557,758 of record NC_026007.2, read on the forward strand.
TCTTAGTTTCAGGATAAGACTTTAGGATTTAAGACAAAGCCTTATCTTGTTTGGACAAAGATTAGGAAGGTCCTAAAGAAGAAGATTTAGAAGTCCAGTGGAGGTTCTAAGAGGGTCGAGTCATGTTCTTGGAGAAATCTGACCGATACGAGGCTAGTCGAGTTCTAAGGGCTAGAACTCTTGAAGCAAGGTGAAGGAGGAGTGCTGTCTTTGGTCTAATTTTCATGTAGATCACTGTTGGAGGGCGGACACTTGGATGCCTCATGAAATTGAGATTTGCACTATAGGTGTTCTTCTTAACCAAGTTTAATTTAATTATACTTTGATTGTTATAGTCAAGAATTTCTGGGCATTAGAGTTTTTGATGCATCAGGTGTTTTGAATGAAAATTTTAAATGCCTAGTCCTTCTACTGCATCACCAAAACCCAACATAAATCAAATAAATTGGATCTAATCTAATTAGATCAAAGGCAATAGGTTAAGATTAATTCAAATTTATTTGAACTAACCTAATTAGAAACTTAGGTTAATACAATATGCTAGCATATCAAATTAACCCCTAGGATTTATACTAAATCATAATTAAATTAGACCAAGATTAAATTCTAAAGTATGTGACCCATTGGGTTCTATATCTAGGCAGCAGTGGACTCAGGCTCTTGACCTAACCCTAATCTGATTAGACTAGATCAGTCCAATTGCATCAATTAACTAAGATTTTTTTAATTAATTTTTGAATTAAACTCTTTTAATTCTTGTGAGTTCATAAGTCAAGATTGACGTTTAGCAATGTGTTATAACTATCCAGAAGAGATGAAATTCAATGAAAATATCAAAAATATCTTTTAGTGTCAAGTTATCATGTAATTCAATCCTTCAGTCATACAATACCGTAGATGAGCTGTGGGCATGAAATTATATCAAGCCCAATTGCTTATCTAAATATATCTCGATCAAAAGCTAATAATTCAGTTGATGATATATTAAACATTTCTTTCAATTATCATCCTGATTTGGCCAAAGACTTTTAGAATCATCAACCTATGAGATCACATAGAATATTTACTCCCCTTATTAGGAGTAATCGATCTCTTATTGATCACTCACAACCTCCATGCATACTTCACCATATCAAGAACACCCCACACAAGGATCAAAGAACTAAGTTAGGAAGCGAACCAAAATATGAATTCATGTACATCAGGTACCATGGTGATCTCAGGTCAAAGGATCACTTGCACACTCCTATTAGAGAACAATTAGCTGACACCTAAATAAAATTTCATCAGATGTTCTCTCGTAGGTCAATTCAGTGAACTCATTCTCTATTGAGCATCCATATCCTTGTATTAGTGTCGCCACATAAGTGGTTGTGAGATCAACCACCCTCACCACTAAGCATACATAGGATGTGCCAGCCTTACTGATATCATTGATCTCCAAATCAATGAAGCAATTATTAGAAATATTTTAGATTAGGACTATCAAGAATTTAGGTTTCATTAGAGTGATCTCATCACGATCCTAAAACTATTGTCCAGACCTATGGAGTTCATTATAATCTTAAAACAATAATAAGATGCAGCATATAATGAATCGAAATACCTATTTTATGAATTAACAATGTCAAGTACATGAGTTTGAAAGACAAAATATAGAAAAACATCCCATCATATCTCATATACGATTGGCTTATGGGGCATAATTCTTTCAATCTTCCACTTGCACTAAAGCCAATTGCCCCTATACTTGATGCCCATGCTATCTAGGTGGTGGTCAAACTGCTGCAATGATAAAATCTTAGTGAACAGATCCGCTATATTATTTTTGATGTCAATTCGCTCCATGATCATATTGCATCTTTTGACTTTCTCGAACGAGGTGGAATCACCTTAGGATATGCTTGAATTTATGATGAGATCTCGATTCTTTGGCTTGAGCAACTGCCCCAGTATTATCACAATAAAGAGGCACTGGTTGTTTAATTTTTAAAACCACACCCAATTCTGAGATGAACTTCTTCATCCAGATGGCCTCCTTAGCGGCCTCACTAGCAACAATGTACTCAATCTCAGTGATTGAGTCAGCAACAGTTTGCTATTTGGAACTCTTCCAACTTACTGCTCTACCATACAGGGTGAACACATATCCAGATATAGATTTACTATCATCCGAATCAGATTAAAATCTAGAATCAGTATAACCTTTAAGTTTCAAATCAGATCCTCCATATATAAAAAAAATATCTCTACTTCTTCTCAAATACTTGAGTATGTTTTTTATAGCTTTTTAATGATCCTCCTATGGATCTACCTGAAATATGCTTATAATGCCCAAGACATAACCCACATTAGGCCTGGCACATAGCATAGCATACATAATCGATTCTACAGCCAAAGCATAAGGAATAGAACTCATTCTATTTCTCTTTTCAAGTGTCTTAGGAGATATCTTCTTAGAGAGTTGTATGTCATGATTCATGGGCAAGTAACCTCTGTTACTTTCCTCCATATTGAACCTCTTCAACATAAGATCTATGTACCTTGATCGGGATAAGCCAAGCATCCTTTTTGATCTATACTTATAGATCTTTATTCCAACTATATAGGATGCTTCACCCAAATCTTTCATGAAAAATTTTTATGATAGCCATGTTTTGACCGAATGTAACATAAGAATGTCATTCCTAACGAGCAGTATGTCATCCACATACAAGATCAAGAGGACAATGCACTGCCATTAGTCTTCTTGTACACATAAGGTTTATCCATATTTTTGATAAAGCCAAATGATTTGTTGTCTCATCAAAATAGATGTTCCAACTCCTCGATGTTTGCTTTAATCCATAAATAGATTTTTTTAGCTTGCATACTTGATTTGCTCTCCCACTAGAGATAAATCCCTCTGACTGAGTCATATAGACTTCTTCTTCAAGATTTTTATTGAGAAAGATAGTCTTGATATCCATCTGTCAAATCTCAGAGTCATGATATGCAACAATAGCAAGCATGATCTGAATAGACTTGAGCATGACTACGAAAAAAAAGTTTCTTCATAATTAACACCTTGTCTTTATTTGAAATCTTTTGCCACCAGCCTGACCTTATAAGTCTCTACCTGGCCATCTACCCCAATCTTCTTCTTGAAGATCCATTTGCAGCCTATTGGGATCACACCCTCAGGTGCATCAATCAAAATCCAAACTTGATTAGTATATATGGAGTCCATTTTAGATTTCATGGCTTCAAGTCATTTGTCAGAGTTACTACTCATGACAGCTTCTGAATAGGTAGTTGGATCATTATTCTTAATGATGTGTGATGTGTTGTAATTCTTAATGACAAGCCCATACCTAAGTGGTACATTATGTACTCTACTTAATCTTCAGAGAAGAGATGTGTGTAGTGACTGTGCCTCAACAACGGACACTTTTGGTTAAGTGTCAGTTTGTGAATTCTCCACATGCTGATTCTGGATAGACTGTAGGTCTAGAACTTTCTCAAGTTTAACTGCCCTTCCATTGCCTCCTTCTTGGATGAACTCTTTCTCTAAGAAAATGGTATGCCTACCAACAAACACCTTTTATGGAGTAGGATGGTAGAAGTAGTACCCTATACTCTTCTTAGGATAATCTACAAATCTATATTTTTTTGATCTAGTACTAAGTTTATATCCATCAATATTTTTCACATAAGCAAGGCAACCCCAAATCTTAAGATGTTTAAGACTGGATCTCTTTTCTTTTCATATCTCATATGGAGTACTAGAAATAGACTTTGATGGTACTTTATTTAAAATATATACTGCAGTCTCGAGAGCAAATCCCCAAAAGAAGATCAAAAGATGCGCGAAGCACATCATAGACTGCACCATATCTGATAAGGTGCGATTCCTCCTTTCCACAATACTATTTAGTTGTGGAGTGTAAGGAGGTGTCCACTGAGAAAGAATATCATTTTCTTTTAAATGATCGAGGAACTCATAAGTTAAGTATTCTCCTCCTCGATTAGATCGAAGAGCTTTAATATTTTTGTCATTTTGTCTCTCAACTATTTTTTGATACTCTTTAAATCTGTCAAAGGCTTCATATTTATATTTTATTAAATATACATAGCCAAACCTTGACTTATCATCAGTAAATGTAATGAAGTAGGAGTATCCTCTTCTGGTCTGAGTCGACATAGACCACAAACATCAGTATGTACTAGATCCAAAATGTCACTCACCCTTTCTCCATGTCCAGTAAATAAAGTTTTGATCATCTTATCCATGAGACAAGTCATAAGTTCTATATGATTCAAAATCATAAGAATCAAAGAATTTATCTTGGTATAACTTGTTAATTCTTAACTCATTTATATGACCAAGTCGACAGTGCCAGAGGTATATGACATTCACATGTTCTCTCTTCTTTTTCTTCATATTATCAACATGGAGTGCATTATCATTAAGTGATAAGAATAAAAGATTACTATCAATATAAGTATTTCCATAAAATTTATTAAAAAGATAAATAGAACAACCATTGCTCTTAGTTTTTATTTCAAAATTTTGTTCTAATAACAGAGGTACAAAAATAATATTTCTAATAATTTTAAAAATATAATAACAGATCTTCAATTTCAAAATTTTATTTGAAGAAAACTTCAAGATTTAGGTTCCTACAGCTTTGGTCTAGATGGACTCTTCACTAGCACCGAACAACACGAAGTCATCTTTATTCAAACTCCTTATTTCCTACAACCCTACAATAATTTGTAAAGGTGTGAGCCACAGATAGTATCCAATATCTAAGAATCTGAAGTTGAAGTACATAATGATAAGTTTGTTTGTATCATATACAAACCTTTAGCAACGTTTGCTTCCTTGTGCTTTAAAGTTGCAAGGTATTTCTTGCAATTTCTCTTCCATTGCTCATCCTTACCGCAGTGATAGCAAGTACCCTTGGTGGAGACCTTCTTCACCTTTAAGCATATTCAGCAGTTCAGGTAGGCTAGTATTCAGTTTGTTCATATGGAAGTTAATGACAAACTGTGAGAAGGAATCAGGGAGTGACTATAGGATCAAATCCTAACTGAGCTCACCGTCCATGGCGAAACTCAATTATCTCAAATGAGTGATCAGATCAATCATCTTAAGGATATGAGTTTGCATGGACATTTTACTCATCCTGGTATGAAACAACTACTTAGATATCTCAAATCTAGTAGTTCAAATTTATTCGCCATATGACTTCTTTAAATTAAGGAGTACGAAAGAAACATCCATACCTTCATGCTGTCTCTGAAGCTCATTGTTCATGGAGGCAAGTATGATATATTTGACAGTTACATTGTCATCTTGCTACATTTTATATGTGGCCCTTTCCTCCTTAGATGCATCTTCTTCGATCGTATTTGGTACAGAGATATCCAGTATATAGGAGATTTTCTCCTATGTGAGAACTATTTGCAAGTTTCTCAACCAGTTCATATAATTTGGTCTGATCAATTTGTTTGCATCTAGCATGCCATATAATGATAATGAGGATGCCATTATGCAATTAATCTATAATAACAAGAACACTGTATAAGTGGACAACTTATGATGACAGAAACAACTAGACTAAGTTTTTTATCTAATTGTTACTCCCACTATTTTATCGAATATCATAGCCCTCTAATATGATAAATGAAAAACTTCTTATTAATTTTCTAAGTGGGATTAAGATCTCTATTCCTCACAAACATCTTGTAGATAGCACAACAAGCATTCATGAGTTCAAGGGTAGGTAACTCTTTATCAATTGTACTTCATACAATTCTCAATATTTTTTTTGCCTCTAGATCACTCATAGTTTTATAGATAGCACAACAAACTATAGTATTCTAGTTAACCCCTCATTCCTATATAGTCATACTCAAACAATACTGTCTTTGTGGATAGCATAATGAGACAACACTATTCAAATATGCCATAAGCATCAGTATGCACTTAGTCAACATCATATCAATTTTTATAGTAAGCTTTGTGGATAGCACAACAAGCTCACTAAGATCTTGACATACTCTATTGACTAAACATGAAGGAAAGCCTTTGTAGTGTTTACATCACTAATCCTATACTCTCCTTGCCATTACCTACAAATCTGTATTTCTCTAGCACTAAGCTTATATCCATCAATATTTTTCCCATAAGCAGGGTAACCCCAAATCTGAAGGTGTTTAAGACTGGGTCTCTTTCCTTTCCATATCTCATATGTAGTGCTAGAGTAGATTTTGACAGTACTTTATTCAAAACATATGTCGCAGTCTCGAGAGCATATCTCCAAAATGAGATCAAAAGATCTGTGAAACATATCATAGACCACATCATATCTAATAAGGTGTGATTCTTCCTTTTCATAATACTATTTAATTATGGAGTGTAAGAAGGTGCCCACTGAGAGAGAATATTATTTTATTTTAAATGATCAAGAAACTCACTAGTTAAGTATTCTCCTTCTTGATCAGATCGAAGAGCTTTAATACTTTTGCCAGTTTGTCTCTCAACCATTCTTTAATACTCTTTAAACTTGTCAAAGGCTTCGGACTTGTATTTCATTAAATACACATATCCAAATCTTGACTTATCATCAGTAAATGTGATGAAGTAGGAGTATCCTCCTCTGATCTAAGTCAACATTGGACCACAAACATAAGTATGTACTGGTCTAAAATGTCACTCACCTTTTCTTCATATCAGTAAATGGGGTCTTGATCATCTTACTCATGAAATAACGATACGATCATGATGCGTCGTTAGGACACCATGATTATCAATCAAATTCTGACTTCAATAAAAATTAAAAATATGTAGAAAGTAGTGAGTCGGGTCGAATCCACAGAGAAGGTAGGATTTTGATTTAAAATCTTTGATTTTATAAAAAAAATAAAATTTTGAAAAAAGTAATTTAAGTCAAAAAATTAAAATTAAAAGTGCGAAAAATAAATCGGGTACTAAGATCTACTAACTAGATCGTAGCATCTACATACAATAAAAATAAATAATAAAAATTTAGAAAATATAAAAATAAATTGATACTAAGATCTACTAATTAGATCCTAGCATCTATGTGCAAAAAATAAAAGACAAGAATTTAAAGTACAGAAAAATAAATTTTATATTAATTGAAATTAAAATTTAAGTATAAAAAATTTAAAAAAAATAATAAAATAAAATAAAAATAAAACTATAACAAGAATCTAAAGTTAATCAGCCAAGCTTCATCGAAAAGATGGTTGATGATCTCTCCATCTTCCGTCGTACTCCATAGAGCGAACCGACTTCTCTCCTTCTTTTCTTGGGTCTCTAAAGTTATTTTATTTTTTTTATATTTTTTCTATATTTTTTACTCAATTTTTTTTCTCTCAAAGCTTATTTCTGAACCCTCTATTTATAGATAAATTTTTCATAATTTTTTGATAGGAAAAAGAGTCCTAAAACCCTTAGAAATCATATTAATCCTCCTAGGAATATTTCTGGCCATCAGATCAGCTTCGGACCATCCAGATCTGATCAAAATCCATAGTTTTAATCCTTATCAAAGTTGGATCGAATGTCAGCTATTGGATCTGAGTTCTGATAAAGTTCTGACTGTCGGATCGTGCAATTTAAATCATTAACACAGTCGAAAGCATTCTCAGCCATCCGATCACTTGATGGATCACTTCTGGGCCATCGGATCGTGCAAAAACCCCTCTCTCATGGTGAGCCATGCCTGTGGACCACACCCTGGCTCTGTGGACTGATCGACCAGTCCACCGTACATCGAAAGCTATTTTCTTTATTTTTTAAGATATTTTGCTCTATTTTTGCTTCGATTTTTTTGCCTGAAAAATAAGAAAAAATATGCATTAAATTTCTCAAAAATTTTTCAGCATTTTGGTACTTAAATTACTTAATTAAATTAATATCTATTTTTTATAAATATATCTAATTTCATATTTTTTTTTTAAATCACTTATTTTTTAAAAAAATTTAATAAATTCATGAAATTAGGATTTTTAAGAAGATGTTAGTACCATAAATTATCATAAATACCTAGAATAAATGTAAAAATATATCACTTATCACACTCCTCAATTTGAACTTTGCTCGTCCTCGAGTAAAGAAAGAATTTAGAATCAAATACTGTTTAACTTAAAATCTCAAATTTCATCAAATAATTTTCAAAAGGACCACTGATGTTCAGTAGAGTGTAAATGAGGTATATCATTGGGGTATTAATACTAGTCAATATGACAGTTAAACTAAGAACACTAAACTTTTTCTAAATTTTTCCAAATTTTTGCTACCTTTATCTTCAAATCATTCACCTTCACATAGACAAGTATATTGTTACTTTTGTCCTTCATTTATTGATTGATTTTTTTTTAAAATATTATACTGCTATTGAGTGTTTTAATCCTTTAAGCTTTCTGTTTGACCCATGTAGTAAGTTTTCAGTCAATGACTCCCAAACCAGATGGCTTGAGGGCACTAGGTATAAAATACCCCTCGAACCTACTTCTTCGAATCAAACAGGCTACGAGTTAAAACTAACTTTACAATAAAGCTTCTTTGTCCTTCATACCTTTTGATGTGAAACTCAATGCTTGCTCAGGCAAAGAGGTCTGGTTACTCAGCATGAAGTACTTGAAAAAAAAAAATTTTTTAATATATGAAGAAATGTATAGTTACTTTACACAAGCCCATAAGAAGTAAACTCTTCTTTGATGCTGGTAGAAAGATTTAGAAATGCTCAAAGAAAACTATTTAAGTTCTAAATTTAACTCTTTATTGAGTTTTCTTAATACTTGATTCCTCAATATCTCACAAACTCTCTGATCTGTACATCAATTTTCTTTTAAAAATGCTTGGTTTAACTTGACTCTTAAGTATAATCAAATGCTTAAATACTAAATGCTAACTTACTTGAGGATTTTTTTATTCTCCCCCCCAACTTAATCAACATTGTCCTCAATGAAATAGGAAAAATGAACGATGCATGTAAAGAGAAAAAAAATGAGAGATAACACCTAATCCATAAGTCTTTTCAATACTAATTCTCCTCTCAACTTAGTCAAGATTATTTTCAGATCCCTACAAAAGACATAAAGTAAGACTTGATTATCCTAAACAAAATGTAAAAGAAAGCAAAGGCAAAAGCAAAAATTGAAAACTTGAAAACTGAGTTACCTCTCAGGAAGCACGAAGTTTGCCATCTTCAGCCAGATCATGCTGATTCTCTCACCTATCCCGTGTCGAATATTGGATTGACAAATTCCAATGGTTTTGGATTGCCAATCTCAAGAAGATAGCCTTTGATAAATTTTAATATTTTATTACCATTCTTCAAAAAGTATTTTACATCTTCATTTTTAATTGTAGTAAGATAATTCATAAACTCATTCACAGACCTTTGTTTATCAAGAATTTCTCCTATTTGTTCTTCTAAAATGCTCATGAATTGAGTTTTTAGGTTAGGAGTTGAGTTTGAAGTAATGGGTGCTGAAAGGGTACCATTTAATTCTAAACATGTATATTCAGATATGATCAAGGGCAATTTCAATTCTGGAGGGGATGGTAATTCTAAAGAAGAAGAACCGATTTCTAAAGCTGAAGCAAATGAAATTTTGGTGAATATATCTCAGGTAACTCATCTGCTATCTTCTTAGTATCAATTTTGAGCTCAAGTTCTTCTATCGGATTAGTCTCAGTACTAACATGTTCTTTCAAATTTATATTTCGGCTAGCATCAGTACTAGCCTCACTCACCTGGTCTTGGTATGAGTTCTTAAGAATTTTATCTCTTGTAAGCTCAGAGATTGCATTGTCACTTTCAAATTGGAGATTCTTAGGTGGGACATTGGATTGATGACTAGGTCCAGGTGATTGGTGGATGGGTGGATCATTTTCAAAATTCGGTATTAGTTTGTTTGACAATTGACCTAGTTCTCTCCTCACGATAGATTCAATTAATTGATTTATTTATGCTTCTAACCTAGCGAGAGATTACTGTTGGATCATAATCATTTGTTGAAGTTGACTAAATCTATCATTGGTTAGATTGGTCTGTTGAGGAGGTGGGTATGACGGCTAATTATAATAGGATGGCTGAGTAGGCTGACCACTATTATAAGTATAATTTTGGTATTGGAGCCTATTCTGAAAGTTCTACACAGAAAAAATTTGGGTCTGAGCCTGAGTCTATTGGGGTCTCCAAGAAAAATTAGGATGGTTCCTCCAATCTTGGTTATATGTGTTAGAGAATGGATCATTGACAGATTTGGAGTAACCTTGGATAGCTTGAACTTGTTCTTGAATGAAAGGTGAAAACTGTGCAGTCGTGGGACATTCACTCACATGATGGGCTGAGCTAGCACAGATAGAACAAATCTTCTGATAATTAGGTGGTGGTGTGTATTGTGCAGGAGATTGTTGACCTAATGCTAGGAACTGATCAAATTTTTGGGCAAGAATGTCGATTTTATCTAATCTTTAGGCTATTAGGTTCAGATCGGCCTTAGGACTAGAGTCTGTTTGCTTGATCTCAAAAATTCTTACCCACTTTTGGTGAGAGATTGATCTTTCGTAGGAGGATAATGAAGCATGATTGATTGAATTTTCATTCAAAGTTTCAAATAAAATGTAGACTTCATCCTCACTTTTACTCATGAATGTACCCCCATAAGATGCATCTACCATTTGTTTGTATTGGTCACCTAAACTCTCATAAAAAGTTTGAACAATTTGCCACTTAGATAGACCATGATGTGGGCATTTTCTAAGAAGTTCCTTAAGTATCTCCTATGATTCATGAATTTGTTCTCCTGAAAGCTGAGCAAATCCAGTGATGGCTCGCCTCATGGTGTTGGTTCGACCTATGGGATAGAATTTATTAAGAAATACTGCATTTCAGCCCAAGTTTGGATTGGTCTCCCTATTGTGCAAAGCCAGTACTTGGCTTTGTCTTTAAGTGAGAATGGGAATAAGGTCAATCTAAGTGCATCATCAGTAAAATTTTAAATTTTCACTGTAGAATAAATTTCTAAGAACTCATCCAGATGCTTGTAAGAATCTTCATTAGTATTCCCATAGAAAAATGGAAGCATCTAGATTGTGGTCGACTTGATCTCATAGTGGCTTGCAGGAATATCAGGTAAGTGGATACAAGTTGATGGGGTTATAGGTGGAAGGAATAAAATATTCTTTCATCTGCCTAGGTGGTTCTCTAGGATCTCCAGCCATTTGATTTTCAGGTTTAATATGAATCAATCATTCAATCTCAGGATTAGGTTCAACTAGTTCAGAATAGAGAAATCTTCTACCTTACATATACCAGTGCAAACCCTAATGTATGATTCAAGTTTTGTTTTGATTTTATTTTTTTTTTTAAGAGAAAATGGAGAGAGAAGAAAGAAATAGCCCTAGACCTAGATACGTAAGGTGGGAAGAATTAGTTGTGGTTTAGTATTAATTACAATCAAGTTAGCAAACAATTAAACCTAGACACCTATGGATTTTTTAGACCTAATAGTTTGATGTAGAGTGGCTTAGTCTAGATACAAATTGGGTTTATTCTCACTTCCTTCAACTAGCCAGGTAAGAGGTGGGATCGTGGGGGTCCCCCTATTGCTTGCCTTAGACACCAATTGAATTGGCCAGGTAAGCTAATGGAACCAATTAAATAACCATAAATCTACTTAGGCTGAGTCTTTATAACCTCTTGCCTTAGACACCAATTTCAGGAGTGAGTCTGGACTTACTTAGCACTTGACTTGACCACAATACTTAGAACTGAACTCGATTAATACTAGGGGCCAATGTCTACTTGATTTTAGTTAGGCTAGGGTTAATGTGGGACGCTGGTTGCTTGTTTTTGGATCAAGAAAAAGTGATGCAATCCCCACCTTATCTTATTATGGGTGTTGCCCTTAAATTGATTTCAGATGAATATGCACAACCAATTTCAAATAAGGGTTCTATGCAACTAAATTAGATGCATGAAACTAATAAAACTTGAAAGCTTCTTGTCTCTAGCGATCACCAAAAATAAATCTACAATGATGAATGCTCCTAAAAATTAAGTTTCTACTCTTGTCATGCAATTTTTATTAGATTTATGTAGATAAATTTTAGGTTAATTAAGAAAATAGTAATTAATACTAAAAAAATAGTTAAGGTTAGGGTTAGGATTGATCTCACCAACTTGGAAGCTTTCTAACTTTCCTTTTTTTTTTAAATTTTTGAATTTTTTTTTGCAAAAAGATAAAAAAAGTTAGTAAGCAATAGTCACAAAAAAATTAAAAAAATCAAATATTAAAATTGATGTCTTCCCCGACAACGGTGCCAAAAATTGATACGATCGCGATGCTATCGTTAGGACACCGTAATTATCAATCAAATTTTGACTTCAATAAAAATTAAAAATATGTAGAAAGTAGTGAGTCGGGTCGAATCCACAGAGAAGGTGGGATTTTGATTTGAAATCTTTGATTTTACAAAAGAAAATAAAATTAGAGAAAGTAATTTAAGTCAAAAAATAAAAATTAAAAATATAAAAAATAAATCAGATACTAAGATCTACTAACTAAATCCTAGCATCTACTTGTAATAAAAATAAATAATAAAATTTAAAAAGTATAAAAATAAATTGGTACTAAGATCTACTAATTAGATCCTAGCATCTATATGCAAAAAATAAAAGACAGGAATTTAAAGTGTAGGAAAATAAATTTTGCATTAATTGAAATTAAAATTTAAGTACAAAAATTTAAAAAAATAATAAAATAAAATAAAAATAACTATAATAAGGATCTAAAGTTGATCAGTTTGGAG